>NW_006399871.1:6257411-6287455 GCF_000299155.1 Elephantulus edwardii
CCTTGCTCTGTTCTGACGACTGCCTTCTGGTCCAACTATAGGTTTCGCAGTAGCACGATCAACTGAATGTTGAAAATCCTGTTCTCCAGTTGCACTAGCCAACTTCACGTGCTCATGTGGCCGGCGACATGATTTTGTCTTGTTTTAGGAGCCCCTGAGTGGGTTCACAGGGATGCTGGACACAAAAGAATTCTCATAATCACGAGGATGTATGCCACTGTTATAGTCAGCATGGAAATTAATTTCTTTGAGGGTCTTCCTCTTTTTTTTTTGTTTTTTTGTTGATCTTTTACCAAGCATGATATCGTCTTCCAGAAGTTGGTCCCTTACGACATCATGTCCAAACTATAAGCCAGACAAAAACTCACTGTCCCCACTTTTGAAAGGGACACTCTGATGGTATTGCTTCAAAGGCAGATTCGTTCATTCTTCCGTCAGTCCGCGGCACAGTCAACATTCTCCACCAGCATCATGATTCGCACGCATTGCTGCTTCTTCCATTTTCCTTATCCAATGCATTAAGACAAATCTAGACATTTCTATCGCTGCGCAGAGTTCCACGGGCCGGCACTGCTGCAGAGAACAGGCTCTCAAATGAAGCCAGGGACTGTCGCTTGGAGAACTAAGACAGTTAAAGACTGTTTAGTCATCATGGCCTCCAGCAGCCGCACTCCTGAGCTATTATGGAGAAGAGAGTAAGCGAGCTCACTTCTGGCTGCTTCTCCTGCACGGAATCACTAACAGTTCCAAAGAAACAGGAGCGGTTGTCATCTCCCGAAATGTTTACCTTGCGCTGTTTTTTTTTGTGGTTGCTGGTTTGTTGTGAGTGTTCTTTTTTTCTCCCCCTCCCCTTTTCTCCAACTGTAAATTTAAGCACTTGCCTTTACATGGTGTCTACAAATCTTTGCTTTATCCCAGCAACCCAACTCTGCAAACACTGAGCTAAGATGTGTCTCCTGAGGGTGAGAAGGAAAGCTTTCAGCTAGAGTTTCCTCCGTGCCTAAAAATCATGTCCCCCAAATTACAGCCAAGGATCACATCCCAAAAGCTTGGTGACAGGAGTCTGGAATAGTTGGGGTTTTTAAAAAAAAAAAAATGTTAAGTCTTATCTTGAAGGCGCCTTTGCTTTTTAACAATAAAGGAGAAGGATGAGTTTCAAGAACTCATGAAAAGGTCCCAGTGTTTGCAAGAGGATGTTGTTGTTGTTGTTGTTAGGTGCTGTCGAGTCGTAGACGACTCATAGTGACCCTATGAACGAACAGGCTGAGCACTGTTCGTACATAGAGTTTCCGGAGGCAAGCCATTTCGGAAGTGGATGCCGCTCCTGCTTCCAAGCTTGTTTTAATCAGGAAGCTCCAGCAAACACTATCTACCAAGGGTAACCAAACAACAATTTCTCAGCTTCAACTCAAAATATAAGACTCAATACCATCAAGTCGGAACTGACTGTAGCTGAGACTCCAGTAGGTTTTCCAAGGCTGCGGATCACGCGAGGAGAGATGGCCCATCTTTCTCTCAAGCAGCAGCTGATGAATCCCAACCACCAGAGACACACGCTGCCTGTGGTTTAACATAATTCCCTATAGAGGATTCCAGCATAACAGAAATATCTGACCGTCGTTATATACTGTTGACTCGGAACAGACTCACACCTGACCCTCCAGCGGGTTTTCCAAGGCTCACAGGAGGAGACTGACCATTTTTCTTCCTGGGAGCAACTGACGGATTTTAACTGCATGCCTCTGGGTTGGCAGCACATCTAATGCCATTAAGCCTCCAAAGTTCTGACATGTCTGAAATTCACTAAAAAAGGTAGTTGTTGTTGTTGTTGTTAAGTGCTGTTGAGTTGTAGGTGACTTACAGAGACCCTATGAATAAAAGTCCTCAACACTTGTGTGACTTTCATCCTTTCTCCAGGTTCAAAGGGTTTTTGGAGGCAAGCTATTACAGAAATGGCTGCCACTCCTGCTTCCAAGCTTGTTTTAATTGGGAAACTTCACTCAACACTGTCCGTCATGGGTAACCATTATTGCATTTGACACATCAGTGTCACAGTGTTCAGCTTCACAGCAACCACAAATTACCTCTGTACGGCAAATGGGCACACCAGGGCTATACGACCTAGAAGAATGTTTGAACAAAACCAATGAAAAACAGGCCTAAGGGCTGTGGATTAAAAATCACTCACCTTTGGCTTGGCAGCATCACTTTCTGTCCACTAGGCCAACTGATCTCTCTCAATGTGGATGTTAATGTTAATACTGTCAAGTCGTTTATTAATAAACCCACCAGCAGTACAGATGCAGACAGCAGTTACCTTTCTGAGAGGGACTCAACATTACTCTCTCCTCTTTTACAGAGGACAGAGTTTCTTAACACAAGGATAGGATTCACTGAAAGTATCTTCATTGCTACAGTATTTTCCCCTCAGTGACATTCAATTACAGAAAGCCTGGCCTGTTACACACCATAAGCAAATTATCTGTTGATTTTTCCCTTACTGTGAGCAATTAAATCTGTAAAGAAAAACTTTTTATTAAATACAAAGCTGGATTTATTAAAAGTAATACATACCAAACTATCTGTCTGCTGATAATTGAATCATACACTGCAATTTTTCTTTACTTTGCCTGAATGGGTTTTATGCTAAAGTAAAAAAAAAAAATACACTTTTTTTAAAAAAAGCATATTATCTTCTATCCACTTGCATCAACCTAGTTATTATTTAGATCACTGCTGAAAGAAAAAGTAGTCCCACTGCTGTTTTTCTATTAAATGGATTTAACTTTAAATATGCTGCAGATAGTAAGCGAGAGCTTTGCCTCTCTGGTTTCTGAAAATGTAGCAAATGGAAGAAAACAAAACCTCTAGAATTTCAGGTCTTTTTTCCCCCTAACCTCCATCTTGCATACATAACAGTTACAACCCAGACATCCATCACTTGCAATTATATGAATCAAGTATAAATTCAAAATTTCATTTATCAAAATTGATGTAGAAGAAAGATTTAAAAAGAAACAGCAATTTAAAAGTTGCACCAAGAACTTGCTGTTACTGGTTTTTTTAGTCCCACTGACAAGATCCAGGCAGACAGATCCTTAAATGGGTTCACAGACTCAAAAAATTCAAATTCATTGCTGCGAAGTTGATTCTGATTCAAAGTGACACTCCAAGAAATTTGAGCCTGAAAAATGGCATTTTTTTAGAGTCTGGCTGTGGTTTTCAAATGATAATACTTTAAAAAAAAAAAAGGAGAAATAGGAAGTAATAGGAACTAAGTAGAACTTATACAAACTATTTCATGATTAAAGACTATTAATTATATTTTGATCAGATGCATTTTAGTAGTTTGGTTTTACGCTGCCATTGTTGTGTGCCGTCAAGTTGAGACTGACCCACAGCTGACTCCCTGCCGGGTTTTCAGAGACAGTTAAATCACAATTCTCAACACTTTCCTATTTTCTAAGACTTAAAGTGTTAATGGGAGATCACTCATCTTTACCCTGTGCAGTCCCTGCTGGATTCGAACCACTAGCGATGTACAGCCTTTGTATTAACAAGGAAACATGACTAGGCCAACAGTACTCTCAATGTAAGATATTCAAAACTATTATGAAAAGAGAGTATATGACCAAAGTAGGGAGCTCTGACGGCCTAGTGGTTAAGAAGCTGCGCTGCAATCCCAAAGGCAAGCTGTTCGAATCCGCGAACTGCTCCATGCGAGAAGGACACTCTCCCTGATTTACTGTATCTGAAAACCCACTAGAGAGTCAGCTGTGAGTCGGTCCTAGTTTTGACGGCACACACCAACAACCAAATAAACACATGATCAAAACAGAATACATAATCTTTTAATCATAAAATATTTTTTATAACTTTTTCTTTGTGCCTATTAAGTATTTCTCCTTTTACTTTATCGAAGCATCAAAGTTCGAGAACAAGAGTCAGGCACATAAATCCATTTTTAGTCTCAAATTTCTTCTGGAGATTTTCTTTTTTATTCCTCCCGCTTTCTTTTGGTCCTAGAATTTCCCTTTTATTAATCAGATCTGATAAATCTCACTTTTTACATTCAGAGGCATACGCTTCTCTGTAGGTTAAAAATCAATGAAGCTCATCAAATAGCCAATCCCCAAGTTCAAAGTTTTAGAATCATCGAGCTTTCTCTAAGAAGTCTCAACAGCATAATTCATAATGTTCAACAGCACAATTTCCCACTCCCTAAAGTGATTGCTTTTCTCTTGTGCAAAATCGCCAATTGGTTTCCCAATTGGTATAAAATTATCTGCCTCTACAAGGATATGCAGATCAAAGGCTCTGCTTATAAAACATCTTTCTATGTCACTCTACCATAATCATACAGCATGTGACCTGTTCTCAGATAATCTCATTTCCTTGGCAAATTGCATTTTCTCTTACTGCTAATCAGAAATCTTCTAGAAGGAATCAGAAGCATTTCAGTGGTGAGGCTGAAAACAGACAGAAGTCCCTGAAACCTTATGGGAAAAAAATCCTATTCATAAGAACCATGTGTCCTCCTTTCTCTTCGTAGCCCCAGGTGTGCTCTGTTACACACTCTTCTGAGTAAAGTGGATTAATTCAGTTATTGGCTATGTTCTGTGGGTACAAAAGTAAAAAGTATGCCTTTTTTTTTTCCCTTCCTAGATCTTGAATACAATACAGGAACTGAAGGAAACATTTGTTCATGGTGTGATTTGGGTGTGGGGAAAGATAGGAGGGTCCATGAAAAAGCAACTGAAAAACTGATAAGCAGAGTCTACTGGCTTAATTCACAAAGAAAGAATTTAAAAGGGAAGCTGGTGGCACCCCACTCAGAGAAGTGGGAGAAGCACACTGTACCCCATATCGTCCTTGGGGGGGCAGAATTACAGTTTGCATGATACCCCGTGTTCCCTCTGTGACCAGATGCCATGAAGACAGTCGGGAACACAGGACAGCTGTCATGTCAATAACCAAGAGAAGGAAAAAAAAAATCACAGCTCTACCAAGAAAACGGATTTTTAAAGAGCTACGTACAAAATTTTAAAAGTGAGAATCTTTCTCTAATTATTCAATGGAAAATTAAAAAAAAAATTTGCTTTCCTAACGCATGGCTACTCCTCTGCACAGTTGTTCTTAAAAATAAATCATGTAAAGCAGGCATTTCTCTAAATATACTGTGCTCTCCCATATACACACAGAGAACGGTATTTGCATACACTGAGGGTGTGCACCGATACACATGGTAAAAACTTGAAAAAAAAATAAAACATGGGTTGCATAAATCAGTAGCTGGTTTTAAATATATATCAACTTGAGCAGATTTGTTTGCAATTTTTCTTTTTTTTAATCCCAGGTAGAAAAGCGCTTTCTCGCTGGCTGTGGTTCTAAGAATGTTAATGCTGTATAAAATGTGCTACTCCTTATAAACAAAGGAAGGACCCAGGATCTTGGGTCTTCCCGCCTCGCCTCTGCTATTAAACATTCACCTGAGGAGAGTGGCGAGGACCAGAGAAACCAGCCTGTCATGCTACGGTAAACATGATGCTTTCTGTGCTGCCCAAGACATTTTTCCTCATGAATATAAGTCGCCTGCCATTTATTATGAGGTTTTTTTCCCCCCGATTGACACCCCATTATGTATATTCAGTCAAGCTCAAACGAGATCTCAAGTGATCAATATACTATTTGTGTTGAATGTCTACTAGCAGCTCGAGCAATAAACTCGGGAGAGAAACACACACAAAAAAAAATGCAGTGATAGTCAGTGAAGTGAATTATGTGGAAATTCATAACACACACAAAAAAACCGCAATGATAGTCAGTGAAGTGAATTATGTGGAAATTCATAACACACACACAAAAAAATGCAATGATAGTCAGTGAAGTGAATTATGTGGAAATTCATGTTTTGGGGGCAGTGGGCTGGGCAGACAGAAAAGAAAACAGCGAGGGGCGTGAGAGTAGAGGAGATGGTTTTCCTAACAAAAGCCAGCCCACTAGAGTATGCATGATGATGAAATGTGTTAAACGACGAAGGAGGATTTTTCAGAACTATCTTCAATTACCTTCTGAGATCTCTAAAGAGACAGCCAGAGTCACTGGGTGGCGTAGAGAAATAAGAAGCCTGGCTTCGGACTGAAAAGGCTAGGGATTCGAATCCACCCAGTGCTAACTCTAAAAGCCTGATGTTCTGCCTTTCCCAAAAAAACAATTCTGGCACACCTGGATAAAGCTGTCATGAGTCAGAATCCACTGGGTAACAATGGGTTTAAACCAGCAAAGCTTCAGTTCTAAACTATCACTGAGTCCCATTCCAAAAACGGAGTCTTTCTTTCCATACAAAGCCATACGCAGGAGTACGTGGTAAGTCATGAAACCGAGGAGGGGGCCCATTCTGTGAAGATCTGTAAGCTCCTCACATCATCCAACGTCAACGTATTCATGTGGTTGACAGCAATGACCTCTGGCAAACTGTAACACGTTCCACTTTCTAACTGAAATGTACCAGATCCTAATAGAACTTGACTTTCATGAGCAGGCCTACATATGCACTCTGCCACAACAGCTGTGCCCTGGTGGCACAGTGTATCATATGTTGGGTTGCTATGCGAGAGGTTGGCAGTTCAAACTCACTAGTCACTCCCTCTACAGTTTCCTCCCATAAAGGTCTAGAGTCTTAGAAATCTAAAGGAGACCCCGTGGTGAATCTGAATGAACTTGCCAGCATCACTCATTCACCACCGTAGAGTCAGGACCAACTCATAGTTCACCCTCCAGTGAGTTTTGGAGGCTGTAAACAACATGAGAGAAGACTGCCCATCTATAACCCTTGGTGCTGCTCGTATACAGCAGCCGTTAAGATTTCACTTGGCAAAGACGGATTTCATCTGCTCCCAAAGGCTGGACGTTAGAATCTGTCAGCCTGGACCGGGAGAAGGTTAGGACAGGGAGGGTCACCCAGAAAGCCATGACTTCTAAAGCAATACTGAGTCCGCATTACCCAGACATCAAAGGCACGTCACCTACAACCACGAAAACGGAATGATGGGAGGTGTGGAGAGGAGCACCAATGAACGGCTGCTGATAGTGGTAACTGAAAGTCATACTGCTGTGCAATGCTGAACAGATGTTGGTCTAAAAGCACTTCTGTCCCCACAAAAGGCGGTACATCATCTCCCTCTGAACCCAAATCCATTACTATGGGGTAGATTCTGATCCACAGTCAATCCTAAGGGACAGAGTGACTGCTTCATAGGGCTCCCCATGTTGCTGTAGCTTTCTCCCACAAAGTGGCTGGGGGGCTTCTAACGATGACCCTCTGGTTAGCTGATGAGTGCTTTACCACTGGACCACCAGGGCTCCCTTACCTCCCTCTGGACCTTAAGAGGCTAGAATCAGGGGTAGATAGGCTGCAGATGGGCAGCCTGGTTCTCCACGGCGCTCCGGCCTTATTAAGATTGAATGATTTGCTTTGCTGCACTTACGTTTTTGGATCAGTCTCAGGCAGAAGTGCAGAATCATCCACTGCATCAGAGGAACAACACCTGTAAGACCAAAATATTTTGATCATTACCGGCTGGAGGCTTTCCAGCTTCCAGGAGTAGCAGAGATGATTCACCGTAATTTGACCAGAGGAGAAGAAGCTTGTGCTTCCTCTGGACAGACGTTAATCCGCGTGATATTTTTTCATCCTAAAAACCCAGAGCTTGACTACTTTTAAATTGGCAATCTAAACAGAGACACTCTGGGAAGGAAAAAAGTATTTAATTATAAGAAGAATTGCATTTATCTGCTGTGGAAGCTACTCAAGCAGGATCAGAGTTCAGCCTCAATCAGGGAAGGAAAGAAAGGACTCCACAAAAACAAATGCATATAGTTCAATGACGATCATTTTCTAAAACATAATGAATGGGCGAATGACTGTACGAAACACAATGTATTGGTTTGTTAGCAAACCAATATAAAATAAAAATTAAAAAAAGAGAAACATAAAACCACCCCAAATGCATAATGTTAAAGAGCATTTCTAACTGGTGTGAGATGCATACCAAAGAGAAGTCTTTGATTTTTATAAGGGACAAGCATGCACCTGGTGCTGCAGAATTTGAAACAATCAGCAACTTTCAAATAGTATAAAGGCTCTCCCCACTAAACCAACCCAGAACAAACCCTCAGATAGCTAATAAATAAATCCTTAAATAAGTCAAGCCAATGAAGCCCCATGTTACTAACCCGACAAATCCCTGTATTACGGGGTTTAGCACAATAGGCTTTCTTTGGTATCTCTGTAAATGTATAACCTGTCAAGACCAAGTCTAAGAGAAGTCAGACATTAGATGCTCCTTGCCATCACCCAAGCCTTCCCAATGCCCGGGTGCTATTTTGCCAGCACAGACACTTCATCAGAGGTGGGTGTTCTGGAATGTTCCTTGCACAACGCTGCATGCGTATTTTCTGCCGGAACCGAAGGCGGTACTTTTCTAGAATCTTTTCACACTGCAATTACTGTGTAAGCGAGTGACGCTCACTTCCACAAAATAATGACTGCAATTCTTGGTTAAAGACTCTCTTTGACAAACGCAGGCAGCCTGGGTGCCAGGGTCTGGGCGAAGTCCCCTCACTGTCCTATGGCTTGGATACCTGGCAGTCCACGCTGAGATCCATTTTTAATTGAGTAAGACCCACAATCATAGGCAACTGACCTGATGATGTGTCCTGGTGAAATAAAGAAGCCTTGTAAGTGCTAGCATATTCTAAGTGAGGTTTGCAGATTTAAAAGCGAGGCAAAGTAGTATGAGGAAGAAGACAATGACCTGGTTTCAACAGCTTCAAACTCAGATTAGCTCAGAACAGAACATGCAATTCACCTGGAGCATATTTCCAACTGGTATAATTGTTGCAATGCTGCTAATGGCCACCACATCCAGTCTTAAAAACGCACCAGTTTGCTCAAGCCATCCAGGGAACTGTGTCCATTTTTTTCCTTCTTCTTCTTTAAATTTGCTTTTAAAAAGGAATGGTAACATCAAAGGGGTCCCACAGTTTTTAAAAAATATTTTTTGTTGTTGAAAAATGGGGGGGGGGGAGAAATGCCTGCATAAGGTTTCTTCTTGGGATCAGCCCAGTCTGCAGCATACAATGCGGGCAAGCACGTCCATCATACATACGAAGGAATTAGTGTGAATTTATAATATTTCTGTCTTCAAAGCAACACAAAGCGTTTCGTTTCACAGATTTGAAGCAAGATTAGAAATCTCTTCCTCGTGTTACAGATGTGGTCTTCCTTTAATCTGACGTGACAAGACTGGGCTCTAGAAAGGCCAGTCCAAAGGTAAGTGCATTCAGCTGTTCTCACTGCAATTACGCATCTCTGTTCTCACTGACATGCCAGGTGCTTGTCCATCCCACAGGCTGGTGTATTCCATGTCTTGCCTGAAAATGAGCTTACCTCCAACTCATTTGAAGGGGAGGTGGTGGGGGGAAACCCCAATATCTTCTATAAAGATATTTTCTTAAGGCTACCAGAGCAAAAAGAACTCCTATTTGGTTTCACAATATACGCTTTGATATTTGTCCTTTCAATCTTTGTAAATTAGCCCCAAAATTTTAAAACTTGGAAGCAACTCTTGCTTCCCTATTCTTTTCCTAGGAAGATACACTCCTTGCCCCAGATAAATGGACATTGTAACAAGCTGGGTGGCAAAAATGCCCTTTTCCAGCCCTATTTAGAATGACAGCTTGATCCTCCAAAATATTTATTATTTAAATAAATCTAACCCCCTAAACACACACACACAAGCCTAGACATTGTCTCTGCACCACTGCTACTGTCCAATTCCTTCCCTGGTCGTTCATGCAGATGCGTAGAAACAGGGTGGGGCTCCCTGGCTTTGCAGGCAAGGCTAAGCCAGTCTGTGCTGCAAAGCAAACTCCATTAATCCTTCACATTCATCTTCAGTTTCCTTCCTCAACGCCTTTAAAATAGCCATGTGGTTAAGAGTGCCAGTTTCTAAGGTGAAGACCAACATCCCAGTCCTTGCATCAGACCAAATGTGCTGTGTGTGCGCAAAGGTATGGGTGACAGGTATAAAAATGAAACAAGTCATGGAATCGGGAAAGGTCCTTGAAGAAGAAATGCAAGGATGAGACTGGCTTTTCTAAGGATGCCTCTGTTCCCCAGTAACTGACTATTCCCTAGAGTCTACAAGTCAAATCCATACCTGCTGGGCCACTGAGTCAGCAGACCATTGAACAGTTAAGACAGTACAGCCCAGGGGAGAAGAAAGGTAATGCCATTGGACACACCCATTTTAACTAATCCTGGCTGATTTTTCCTTCTTCTTCTTGGTTTCTGGCCTCAGAACTTGTATCAAAAAGTATATCCCTCCACCTTGGCCCCACTTGCTTCAGGCTGTTTTACTGAGTGCAACTGGATTAGGGTTTACGTCTTCCTCAATGGATAATTCCAGCTTTCTTCTCTCTACTCTGGATGTTATCAGCTTGACATTCCCTTCAGTGGCTTGTGACAAATCAAATTGGCCATCACTGCCCTCATCAAAGGAGGACGCTTTCTATTTCCAAGGACTGCTTCCTCCACCCCTTTTACAATCAAGGACAGACGGACGTGTGTGTGCGCACACGCACGCGCGCGCGCACACACACACACACACACACTCACTCACTCTCACTCTTCTCCCCTCCTCCCAAGGAGAGGCGAGCCTGGCACTCCGGTAGGAGAAAAATGAATGACTACTAGTCACCATTAAGAAATTAGAAAAGTAATCTATACGCCATGGAAATCATGATGAGCACAGTCCCAAGATACCATTCCAATCCGCGCCTTAAATAGAAAACATTCATCCCCAAACGCCGATACTATGAGCTTTGAAAAACTTTACAAAAATGAAGTAAAAATATTTTCTAGGTCTTTTTGTTTGTTTTTGCATGATTCAGCACTTTCCCCTACTCATTCACGCCCACAAGTTAAAGAAAATATATTCGGATACCTTAAAAAAAAAAAATCACACACTTTCCTGAGCCACTGCACCTTGTCTACTATGAGAGCGGATCAGAAAATATTGGGGATATTGCCTTACTGCCCCTGACATCCAGTGAGCACCTCCGGGCAGCATGGTATCTCTCTCCTGCATCTAAGTGGCTTTTGGGGGTGCAAGGACCATCTCGCGCTGTGCCTCGCCCCGAGCCCTGCACGGGCAGGCTCGCTCGCGTGCACCTGTGTAATCCGCATCAGCTGGGTCTCGGGATGTCCCGAAGCCCCCTCCGCCCTCCCCCGAGCCCGGGACCCGTGGCCACGCCAGGCAGGAGCCGCGGAGACAGGAGCCCTCGGGCTCGCTCTGCAAACTTAACCTGCGCCCGGAACGCGCACGGTCTCCGCAGCATCCCACGCCCGCGCTGCACACTCACCTGCGGGGAAGCGAGCCACACGGCCCGGCCCGCAGCCTCTCGCGGCCGCCTCCACTGACCGGCCGCGCCGCAGGGTGCGGGAGGCGCCCGCGGGGATGGAGGGGACCGCGGGCCGAGGACGCGGGGAGCCGCGGAAGGAGCGCGCCCAGGCGGGTCGGCGCCGAGCCCCAGCAAGCCGGGCGGGCGGGGCCATTTGTAACCGAGCAGACGCTACCACCGCCCCTACTCGCGGGGGGCGGGGGCGGTCAGGTGACGCGGCCCACCCTCCGCCGCGCAGCCGGGTGGTTCCTGCCCGGGAGGAGCCCCCTGGCGCGCGCTGATTGGAACTCCCGCCGCAGTGGCGGGGGAGGGGGCACGTGACCGACCGGCCTGGCGGCCCCGCGCGCCCCACCCCCGCCGGGCACCCCATCTTCCTGCTGGAAAAGCCGGGGGACGCGCGGGAGGTGGGGGAGCACGCGGGGGCGCAGAAGAACCTTGCAGCCTCCGGAGCTGCAGCGCGGGGCGCTCCTGGCAGCTGAATTCTGGGATCGAAGGGTCCCCGGGCGGCCCCCCCTCAGGCCTAGGCCGGCCGCGCGTCCTCGGGCCGCAGTACCCTCCCCCACACCTGCAGCTCGGGGCGCTCGCGGTGCAGACCACCACCGCCACCCTGCAGATGTCTGCGCCAGTTATGGGGCTTTCACCCCCTTTCCCTGCACACTGGCACACTGTACCGGAGAGAAAGCTCGGAGCCAGGCATTGCGGACTGAGCCCCGAGCACCCCCACCCCGACCACACCCTGGAATGTCTGCCAGCCTCCGGGTCAGGACCCCCTGGGACGCCAGCTTCTCCCCAGGGAAAGGGAGAAGGCGCCTCAGGAACTGCGGTCCCCAGTGCTCCCCGGGCAGCGGGCTCAGGGAGGAGGGCGACGCTCCTGGGGTGCTAATCCAGTTTCCTGCGTCTGGAGGAATGCTGCTAATAAAGGTCAAATTAAAACCTCGAAGCTGATCGTGCGGGCGAGAATGCGCCAGGCCGGCTGTTACCCAACCTCTACCAACATCGTTTTCCTGACCAGAGAGCGCAAAGCCCCCTCCCGCGTCGGGGGCAACCCTGAGCCCCAAGGTGCTTTTGGCTATTGGGCCCCAGCCGCCTCCCCCACTTTCCTGCAGCCCCTCTCCAGGGCGCACAGCCCTGGAAGGCAGGAAAAGGGAGAAAATGCGGTGTCACGTCAGTCGCACGCCAACTCCAGCCACACGTGGGGACGACGACGAGGAGTCAGGGCGTCGGCTCTCCACTTGGGTGGTTATGAGGGCACATGTGTATGCTTATTGACTCTAACCAGACTGGAGGGAGAGGTCTGTCTACACTGGATGCTTTCAAACTTCAGACCAAGGGAGTTTTGTACTCGGCTTGGGCGGTGACGCGGTTTGCGGGCGAGGCCGCCCGCCACCCTCAGCCAGGTCTCTGGAGCTGAGATTGCGGAGGTGGGGGAAGGACAGAGGAGACCCTAGGTTCTGGGGGCCTTAGCCGCCACTTTTTCCTTAGACCAGCAGAGCAACATGTCCCCGCCCCAGGGCTTTTCTATCAGGGTGTTGAAACCAGGGACACTGGCCCATTTGTCAAATGATGGCCCATTTTGCCTGGAAAAGACCGGGAAAGCTGGTCCATATATATGCTAGACAGGGATTTCATGAAGATGCTGGGAGTCTAAACAATTGTAAATTTAAGGGAAGAGGGATGGGAGGGAGAGTATCTGATCTAAATCAATTCAATTATTAAGGAACATCTTATTCCCTCTGCGGACACCTCTTTACCTTTGCACCCCCTCCACCGCTTTCTCCAAACCAGAAATGTAGGAAGCCCATGAGGAGAAGGGAAAATGCTGTTTAAAAAAAAAAAAAAAAAACAACCCCAAAACACTCTTTAATAAGGAACATGGGTACGTTTCCCATTCACAGGTTTGAATATTGAAGGTGGTAATGGTGATGTGCCATGGAGTCTAAACCAACTCATAGCGGACCCTCCAGCGGGTTCCTTGAAGCTGGAAATCTCCCTGGAGATTGCTAATCTTCCTCCCACGAGGCTGCTGGTGGATTCAAACCACGCGCCCTTTGGACTGGCACTGCAATTCTTCACCTCTAGGTCACTAGAGTTCCTACATTGACGGTACTACCAAGTAAAAGTTGGAGGTTTATTGTGACAAGAGAATCTTAGCTCATAGGAAGCAGACAAAAGTTAAAGGATTAAAAAAAAAAAAAAAGAAACATTCCACCCACCCACCATAGGACGCAGCAGAGCCAAGGGTAGAAGGAGACTGCGGGGAGATGCGTACCCATGCCAGGGAGGCCGAGGGGCCGCTTGTGGCACTGAAAGGGGCGAACATTACTTTTTGTGGATCTGGGGCATTAAAAGATAAGATTCTTTCCCAGGGATGACCAATGCTCTGGCAGCGGAGGCTGAGGCGTGCACCTTCTTTCTGTGCCTGGAAGTTGTGTGTGTGTGTGTGTGTGTGTGTGTGTGTGTGTGTGGTTATATTTTTCACTTGAGCTCTGGATCATCTTTGCTTGAAATGCTTTGTCTTGCAAGTCTGGGAATTACTCATTGCAGTATCGTGGGCGCGCGCGCCCACGCATACACACACGCACAGGAATGGGGGGACAGGGTCTGGGCTCTCACAAACTCGCCCTTAGGAAGCAGAGCAAGCGAGGGGCCGCCTCAGTATGGCTGATGATGTGAAGCTGGTAACTTGGAAAGCCCCCTCCAGATTTAAGGAGTGGGGAACTGAGGGCGGAGGAGACTGGGTTGACAGGTGCCCGCGTATCACCTGGTCCTGGGGAAGGGCCAAGTTGTTAAAACGCTTAGCTGTTAGGCAGCAGGTCTGTGGTTCAAATACACCATGTAGTCCTATTCCGTCCTATAGGGTCGTTATAAGTCAGAATCGGCAGGATATGTGAAGGCGCAAAGGTCCAAGGGACGCTAGGTTCAGCTGTCTTCCGGTTCTTGCTCTGATGAGAAAAGGCGCTACAACCCACTGGGGAAATAATGAGCAGGCCAAGTATTGGCACAGGGCGGATCAGCCCTACTTGGGGCCTGGGGTGCACGAGAGAGAAATGGGTAAACCTTCAGCTTGGCGGAGGCCTGTGGCGCCCCGGCCCTGCAGCACGCCCCACAGCCTTGTGCTTCCCATCCCGATGACTGCCGAGCCTGGGCCTTCAGCGTCCTCCGGTGGCACCAGGCGGGTTTGCGGAAAAAGAGCGGGGGGGCCCCCCCGCAACCAGCTGCGGGTTTGGAGTGGCCACGCCTTAGGGCTTTGAAAAACTGACCAGGTGGGCAAGGGAAGAAGGGATAGTTAACAGCAGAGGAGTTAAGATTGGAATTTACAAACTGGTGTATAAAGGACGCTGGAGCTCTGCTTAGGAACTTGGGAGTGTGGAGAGGGAAGTTCCAGAAAGGAAGACGAGGAAGTGAAACTAGGTTTATGGTCACCCCAGGATGAGTCTAGTTTAGAGGTTCTCCTGGGGCCGCGCCCTCCGGAACGCAGTGCTGGAGCAGCCGCTGCAGCGCTCGCGGTCACCGGGCCGCATTATGAAACCAGGACTGTGCTCTGGTTCCCACGCCCCCGCGGTCAGGTCTCAGCGCACGTTGGAACCGCGGAAGCCGGCGGGCTCTTGCCCCTTTTTTACATAGACCCTTTTCCTTTCATTCCGAGGGCGGGTGCACGCCAGCAGTCTGCAGTGCGCCGGGGCGCACCCCTCTAACCCCCAACCCACCCCCGCGCTGCAGAGGCTGCGACAGTGCGGCCGCCGCCTTCCGCCCCCTCCCCCGCGGCCACACCTTCAGCCCCGCGCCCCGCCCCCCGCGTTCCACTGCCTGCTCTTCCCTGCGCGCGCCCCGCGCCCTCTGCGCCCCGCGCAGGCGAAGCCGGCTCGCGCTGCCGGAGCCAACCTGCCTGCAGCCGGGAACCTGCGATCCTACTGTGATACCCAGTTCTGATCCTCCCTACATGAAACCCTCCCTCCGGCTGCCGGGGACACTGCAAGCCCCTACGCGGGGCTGGGTTACGGGCGCAACTCCCTCGAAGCGCCACGGCGTCCCACTGATCGCCATCCACCCCAGCCTTTCCCTCATGCCAGAGGCAAGTCCTTACGCTCCCCGCCGGCGTCCGCAGCCAGCCTTGACAAAGCCCCCCAGCCTTCCCACCCGGAGGAAGGCGGCTGCCGACCCAGGAGGAGACGCGAGCCAAGAGCGCCTCCCGGCGCCCGGCCTCGCCGCGGTCCCCGCCCCTGGCCGGGCCAGCTGGGTGCCAGGCGGGGGCTGGGGACCGGTTCGTGGGGCGCGCACCGCCCGCCCTCCCTCGGTCTCGGAGGGGTCAGCCCAGCGCAGGCCCGCAGCCGCCGCAGCACGCCAGGAAGGAGGCCCCGCGGCGCCTCCACACCCACGTGCCGCCGGTGCGCGCGACCCCGGCGGCAGAGGCTCCCGGCCGACGCCTCCGGGATTTCCGGGCCGCCCCGCCCGGTCCCCGCGCTGGGACTCTCCCGAAGACTCCGCGGCAGCTTCCAAGCCCAGACACCGCCCGGGGAGCCGGGCAGGCCCTTGCGCCCACCCCCTGCAGCCTGAGGTGGCACCTCCCGCCGCGCCCCTCGCTCACCTTTGCTGGAGGACGGTGGGCTTAACTGGCTGCACCGGGGCTGCTAGCCACGGTCCACGGCCCCGGAGGCTGCGTGGGAAGAAGCTCCAGGCGCCAGTGCCCTCACTTCCCTCACACCCTTCCCGGCTTTCCGCAAAGCACCTTCAGCAGGTCGCCACCTTCCCTCACAGTGGGGTACAGCTCTCCCTCCCTCTACTCTCTCTCCCTCATTTGCTTGCACACCAGCACCCACCTACACACACCTACACACACACCCCAACACACACACGCCTGACACTCGGCAATGCTGCAGCCAGTGTCTCCTCCAATTCCTAATTCCAACACTCTGCAGCAAGCACATCAAGTCTGACAGCAAAGATGGGGAGGTGGCACGTTCGGGTTAAGTGGTTTCTTTCAAAATTTGAGGAATATCCTTCTGCCCTTGGCCATTGTGTACGTGAAAGGGTTGAATTTATTTGCTTTCATAGGTAACCAAAAAGCAGTCACGTATTTGTTGAAATTAAGCTATTTCTGTCGACATCAGTGTATGTTCACACGCAGTTTGTAAGAAAGAATAGATTCTCGGTGCCCTTCGGCCAGTTTTCTCTCAATGGCAACTGTCTTAAAAAATGATGGCGCAGTATCACAACCAGGAGAGTGGCATCAATGTGGTCCACTGAACTGATTTTGCTTTCCAGAGATGTATTTGTACTCATTTATGTGAGTGTGTGTGTGCGCGCGCGTGCATTTGGTTCGGTACCGTTTTATCACGTGTGGGTCTGTGTGACCACCATCAGCCACATCCAGATCCAGAACAAGTTCAGACAGCACGTCATAAAAATTCATCAAGCTCATCTCCTCCCCCACCTCTTTTTTTTTCTTTTTTCCTATAATTATATTTTATTAATTTTCATAAACATTTACAGAGATTTTGGGCTTCCACTCATTCATTGTTGCACTATTCTCTCTACCCTCCTCCCAGTTTGTTCTTGTCCAAATGCCACAGTGCTTGTCAAAGCCAGTTCTGATTAATCTTCTTTGTCAGTGTATCCTTTGCCATTCCCTATCACTCCTCCCTGAGAGAGACTTCACCCTGAGTCATAAGGAAAAGGGGACGGCGTATTCTCTTAGCTACTTCCTGCTGAAAAGGGACGCTGTGGGTTTCAGGGTGAAGATCTTCTCTCACTACTCTAAAGGGCCCCTTTGGCAGTAGGAAACACATAGACTATTATGGAGATTGATTTTGGAATTCAGATGCACTCTTATTGATTGTGCTTGGCTGTACATGTACATATCCTTCAAGATGTATCATGGGGGTGTTGCAACCTAGAAGACACAAATTTGACTAACAAGTTATAAGTACATGAGTCCAAAAATTATGGAAAAGTAAAAGAAAAGATTCTTTCATTGTTTTACAAACCCTCCCCCAGGTCCCCTCCACCATGCAGCCCTCGCTCTAGTCTCCTGTGATGACAGAAATACCCAGTTACATCTCTCTTTTAGACGGTTCTCTCCCTCCTCTGCTTCAGTGCATACATTATTGAACCCATCTTACTCAGTGTCTCCCCAACCCCAAGGACAGTCCCATTCTACAACAGTGGCATCATGTAATATTTGTCCTTTTGTGACTGCCTCCCCCACCTCTGAACCCCCTGACAACAACTTCTCATCAGTTTCCTCAGTTCTATAATTTTATCATTTCAAGTATGTCACATAAATGGAATTACACAGTATTCTCTCTGGATTGGCTTTAAGCAGTCAGCATCAGCTCTTGAAATCCAAGGTGATTGTCAAAAGTTAATTCTTTTTAATGCTCAGTTGGCTCACATACCAAGGGGTCAGGTTTTGGAAAAAGATTGGTGCACCTGATCTAGGCCAAGGTCTTCAGAATTACTTACTAAGCATCAGAGATCTGGACAATGACGAAGGACGAGAGAAGAAGAATCAATGCCTTTTTGAGCTGTGGTGCTGGAGAAGACTATTGAATAAACCATGGACTCCTAGGAGAACAAACAGGTTCATCTTGGAAAGGGTGAAACCAGGCTGCTCCTTGGAGGCAAGGATTCTGAGGCTTCACCTGGCATACTTTGGACATGTTGCAAGGAGGGACCAGTCTTTGGAGAGGAAGGGTAGAGGGACAGTGTAAAAGAGGAAGACCCTGGATGAGATGGGGTAATGTGCTCAATTGACCCAAAGTGAGTTGTTGAAAAATCTCTATCTCACTGAATCTCCTGACTGTCAAAAACCAGTTGTCAAATCTATATGGGTCTACTGTTTTATCCTCTTTTGTGTTGCCCATGTGACTGTGCCTTCACCAACACTGCACTGTCCTGATTATTACAGTTCTGTAGTGTTGTTTAGGGAGTTCTGGTGGCCTAGTGGCAAGAAGCCGTGGTGTAATCCTGAAGGTACACAGTTCAAGGCCCCCAGCTATTTCTGGGGAGGATGGGCAGTCTTCTCCCATGATTAACTGCCTGTGAAAACCCACTGGAGGGTCAGCTATGGGTGGGTTCCAACTCTACGGTACACAACAACAGTGTTGTCTCGGCTGTTGCCAGGTTATATTCCAGTCTCACGTACATCTTAGGGAGCTCTGGTGGTGTGGCCCTTAGCACGTTGCACTGCAAATCCATACAAGGCAGTGCGTCTCTGGCAGTTCAAAATCAACTCTATGGTAGCCAGTTTGAGTATTTGTTTTACTTGTTGCTGTTGTTATTATGTACCTTCGAATCAGAATTGACCCATAGCTGACTCTCTCGTGCATTTCACAGCGGAGAATTCTCATCTGCACGAAGCAGTTGGTGCATTTGAACTGTGTGCCTTTGGTTTGGCAGTACAGCTCTTTATCATTAGGCCACCATTGAATAGTAAAAAGTAAAACTCAAACTCCTTTCTGTCCAGTTAGTACCAACTCCTAGCTGACCATCCAAGCAGGCTTTTAGAGGCTGCCTTTGGGTTAGCAACACAACTCTTGACCACTAGGCTGCTGAGCTCCTAAGACTTAATTTTGTTGTTCTCGTTAGGTTCGGCTTATGAACAGCCGATATGAATCCTGTGTCATCCTCACCATACACTTGAGTCAACAATACTACAGTTACTGTGTCGAGCTATCTTGTTGAGGGTTTTGTTGTTGTGTACCGTACAGTAGGAACTTACCCATAGCTGACCCATCAGTGGGTTTTCAGAGGCAGTTAATCAGACTGGAGGAGATTGTCCATCCTTCTCCCAGGGAGCAGCTGGTGGATTCGAACCATGAGCCTTCAGGTTTGCAGTACAGCTTCTTGCCACTAGGCCACCAGAGCTCCCTTGTTGAGAGTCTTAGGTAGGGTTATTACTCCTCCTTTATTGTATTTTTTTCATGAATGTTTTAGCTATTCTAGAGCTTATGCCATTTCATGTAAATTTTATGATAAACTTGTATATTCCTACCAAAAATGCTTACTGGGGGGGGGGGCTATTCCTTGGAGAAGAACATGATGCTGGGAGGGGTAGAGGGTCAGTGAAAAAGAAGAAGACCCCCAACTAGATGGATTGATACGGTGACTGCTGCAGTGGTCTCTTGTATGTCAGGAAGTGTGAGGATGGCGCAGGATAGAACAGGGTTTAGATCTTCTGTTCATAAGGTCGCTATGAGTTATGCTCGACTCAAACACACCTAACAACAACTAAAAACTCTTACTGAGATTTTTATACAAACTGTATTTAAGTTAGAAATCAATTTGGGAAAAGCTGATCTATTTATCATGTTGAGTCTTCTAAATCCGTGAACATAGTATATCACCATTTATTTAGGGGTTGTGCAGGGCTTTTTAAAATGAGAATATTACAAATTCCAGCATATATTTTCTTAACATATTTGCTAAAGCTATACTTAAGCATCTTATTTTCTCTCTGAAATAGTTGCAAATGATATTATATTTTTAATATCTATCGCCACATGATCATTAATTACCATTTAGAAATGCAATTAATTTTTTAAATTTGTTGATCAGTTAATCTGTGGCTGTGCTGAACTCACTTATTAGTACTAGCAGTTTTTAATAGATTCCTCGGACTTCTCTTTTTACCTAGACAGTCATGTTTTCTACAAATAGGAACCATTTTATTGGTTTGATTTTGGTCTTTCTTTCCCATTTGTATAGCTTTTACTTTGTGTCTTAAATGTAAGTGGCTAGAAATTCAACATAGTACTATGTTGAATAAGAATAGTTACAATAGACATCCTTGTCTTGTGTCTGACTTTGGGGGGTGGGGTGGGAACGTTTAGTCTCTCAGCATTAAGTGAGATATCACCTGTAGGTGTTTTGCAGATCTGTCACCCTGGGTCATTCAATTAAAGTCTGCCCCTTGGTTCCCTGGACTCTTATATGGGAACGAGGGTATTGCTCACTTGAAACGTTTTAGGAAATAACGTGGCTCCAGAAGATCAATTAAAATATGTTACAGCTTTTGCTTTGCAAAACCTAATGGCAGCATGTGTTAACAAATGGGTGTAGGGAATAACTATAGATTATAAGGTCTTAGAGGAGCTTCTCATTTTTCCTTTCTTAGCCATCTTTCATCTGAAAAACTCAGTGGGAGATTTTATGTGCAGAAATCCTGACCTCCAGGTCCTCCAATACCTTGGATGGATTTATAGATTTCCACCCTGGATCTTCAAAGGCATAGAAACCAGTAATGAGGAACCTTTGGAACTTTCTAGTGTACCTGATTTTACACAGTTGATGCATTTTGTTTTTTTTTAAAAAATTAGCTGAATTTTTAGAATGAGTGGTTAGAAATGGACTAATGTCTTATATGGATTAGAGAATTTGGTTATTAAAAGGAAACTTGCACTGAGTCCTTTTGTGCAACAAATGATTTTGATAAAGCAAAAATTTGTCTGGTGTGGAAACCCGGGGCTTGAAAAGGTAGAGTTTTGAGACGTACAAACAGAGGCCTGGTAAGACTTCACAATGACAACCCTCTCTTCCTTTTCCGCCCCAAGAAAGTGGAAGGTAGGAAGGATGGGTGGTTATCGGTATCCTCTGTGAATGCCCATGACTCCAGTTTGAAAGAAAAGTGCTTTCCCAAGCAAAAAAGAAGAGAGGCACAGTGCATGCTGAGCGGGGCTGCTAACCCGCAGGCTACCTGCATGTCCCTGGCAGTTCAAATCCACCAGTGCTCTAAGGCAAGCTGATGGGCAGTCTCTTCCCGTTGCCATAGCCTGATGGAGAGTTGGTATGACATGGAATTGGCTCAGCAGCAGTCAGTGAGTGAAGCAAGAAGACAAGGTTGCTGTGGTTGTGGACCGTCGAGTCAGAACCGACCCAGAGCTGACCTTCCAGTGGGTTTTCAGAGGCAGTTAATAGCACGGGAAGAGACTGCCCATCCTCCATGAGGTGGATTTGAACTGTGTGCCTTCAGGAATGCAGTGCAGCTTCTTACCACTAGGTCACCAGAGACGACAACAGGACCCGGGATCTTCTGCATGATCAACACGAATGTCCCCATGTGGGTGCGTTTTCAGGAAAAGCATAGTGAAACGTAACAGTGACTCTAAATTAAACTTGCAGAAATGTAGTCAGTCAGCTGGGGTAAAGGGGGGAGTGAGTCCCTAGATGGTTGAAGATGTTAAACACCCTACTACTACCTCCCTCCCTCCCTCCGTCCCTCCCTCCCTCCCTAGTTGGTGGTTTGGGTCTGCCCAGACGTAGGTAGGACGCAAGACCTGGCAGTCTGCTTCTTTGAAAGATCACAACTATTGAACCCTATAAGCACATTCCTGCTCTCCATACAGTCAGCATGAATTGGCATCAACTGGGCAGCAGAGGGTTTGCTCTGGACGTGGCTAAGGGAACTATTGTGGTACGAGGGCCAAAGGTCCTCTCAAAGCCCCTGACTTGTAAACAGAAACAGGCTGCACAAGACAAACACAGATTCTTAAGACTGCCACCAGCGGCGGCTGATAGACTGGTGTGATTTCATTCTTAGTGAGGTGGGTTTCTAGTGTCTAGTCAGATTTAGGAACTCCTGAGCTGGAAGCTGAAAAGATGATTCCTTTGTTCTAGGCCTAATCGGGGAGCTGGGAGAGGTGGTGGTGGTGGTCCTCTCCTCTTTGTGTGTGTGTGTGTGTGTGTGTGTGTGTGTGTGTGTGTGTGTGTGTGTGACATACTGTCTTATCTCAGCTTCTGGTTTTACTACTCTTCTTCTCACAGTCTCTTGTGGTCTGTTTGTTAGGTGCTGTCAACTCCAATGCAGTGACCCTACAAACGTCACAGCGTAAGGCTGCCTGATTCTGCACCATCCAGCCCATTTCTGCTGTGTTTCCAGCTCGTTGCTGCAGTCACCAGGTCAGTCCACTTCGTGGGAGTCTTCCTCTCTTTTGCTGATCCTTTACTCTTCCAAGCATGATGTCTCTCTCTGAGGATTGTACCCTCCTGACAACAGGCCCAAAGCGCGTGAGATGAAGCCTCACCATCCTTGCTTCTAAGGAGCAAAGTGGCTACATGTCTTCCAAGACAGATTTGGTTATTCTCCTGGCAATCCATGGTATATTCAATATTTTTTGCCAATACCACAATTCAAAGGCACTGATTCTTCTCTGATCTTCTTTATACATTGTCCAACTTTCATGTGTCTATGAAGGAATTGAAACTACGATGACTTAGGCCAGGCACATCTTAGTCTTAAAAGTGACATCCTTGCTCTCTTAGCACTTTACAGAGGCCATTGGCAGTAGATTTGGCCAGGGCATACAGTGCTTGATTCCTTGGCTGTCACTTTCACTGGGATTGATTGTGAATCCAATTAATACAAATGAAATGCTTCAATCTCTTCTCTGTTTATCCTGATGTTTTTGGATAGTCCAGTTGCAGGGAATTATTTCCTGTATGTTGAAGTATAATCCATAGAGAAGGCTGTAGTCTCTGAGCTTCATAATTAAGTGCTTCAAATCTTTTCTTTTCTTTTTTTTTTTTTTTTGCTGTAAGCAGGGTTCTATCATCGGCCTATTGTTGTTAATGAGTCTTCCTCCAATCTTGATGCCACATTCTTCTTCATGCAGTCCAGCTCTTTGGATTATTTCCATGGAAACAGATTGAATATATTCTATATCCATTTATCTCTATCTCTATATCATCTATCTCTCTATATATCTATATCATCTATATCTATCTGTCTGTCTAGCTAGCTAGCTAGCTAGCTATCATCTATCTATCCCCCCCTCACTGCTGTGGAGTTAGTGCCAACTTTATAGCAACCTCCACTGGCTTGCTGAGGTGGTACATTTTAACACCGGGAGATGGCCCATCATTTTCCCCCTCAGTGGATTCAAACTGCTGGAGAGACTTGGCCTCTGTGTTGTCTGTGCAGCTTGCTATGGACTCCATCACTGGAAACTTCCCTGCAGACTGAATGCTGTTGTTGTTAGGTGGTGTCAAGTTGAGTACGACTTACAGTGACCCTGTGAACAACAGATCTGAACCCGGACCTATCCTGTGCCAGCCTCACCGTCTCTGGCACACTCAGCTCACTGCTGCGGTCGCTGTGTCAGTCCACCTGGCAGAGAGTCTTCCTCTTCTTCACTGTTCCTCCACCTTCCCAAGCATGCTATCCTTCTCCAAGGGATAACCTCTCGTAGCAACATGCCCAGAGTATGGGGCATGAAGATTCACCATCCTTGTTTCCAATTTGTATTCTGGCTTCACCTTCTTCAAGACCTCTCTGCTTGTCTTTTTGTCAGCCCATGGGATAGTCAGAACTCTTCTCCAACACCACAGCTCACAGGTATCAATTCTTCTTTTCATGCTTATTCATTGTCCAGCCCTCAGATGCATAGCAAGTGACTGAAAAGATGATGCTCTGAATCAGGCACACCTTAGTCCTCAAACCAACCTCATTGCTCATTCCTCAGTAATTTGGAAAGGTCCCTGGCTGCAGACTTTCCCAGTGCAATATGCCTCCTGATCTCCTGACTGCTGGTACCAAGTGTACTTATTGTGAATCCAAGTAAGAGGAAGTCGTTGACAGTGTGAATCTTTTCTCCATCCCTCATGATGTCACAGATTGAACAGATACGGGGAAAGGCTGCAACCCTGACACATACCTTTCCTGATTTGAAAAACATACAATATTCTTCAGTTCTGTCTGAATGACTGCATATTGCTCTATGTGCAGATTCCAAGTGGGTACGACTAAGTGTTGTGGAATTCAATTGTTTGAAATGTTATCTGTCATGTTTTATTATGATCCACACAGTTGAATGGCTTTGCCTAGTTAATAAAACACAAGGTCTGGGAGGGGTGGGCTGTGCCTGTTCTTCTCCTGCATGGTCCTCCTCTTTCACACCTTCCTCTTCTCTAGGACTTGATATAAGCCTTGGAGGCTGACAAAAGCATCTTGTCTTCACCAGTAGAGAACTCTATGCTTAACACTGACCCCAGGGCTGGGACAGCGAGTACACAAACAGAAATAAAAGGAATCTCTGGCAAAAAAAATCTATATATCTATATATCTCTATCTATATTTATATATCTATATATCTCTACCTCTACCTCTATCTCTACCTCTATCTCTATCTCTATCTATATATCCAGGCCATAGTGAGGCCAGGTCATTGACTTGGAACAAAATAGAATACTTGACCTTTTATGTTTCTTTTGTAATGTGTAGTCCTTCTGTGGCTGCTCCAGAAATAGACGGAGCTAAGATTTCAATTGTAGGTGGTATCTTTAGGGGGTGACCTCAGGAAACACCAGCGCAGCAAGAGGCTCTGGACATGTCCTGGGGAAAGGCAGGAAGTAAAAGCTGTTAACAGTTAAACAAGAACCCTGGTGGCACAGTGATTAAACACGCAGCTGCTAATCTAAAGGTTAGTCATTCTAACTCACTGGCTACGTCATGGGTGAAAGATGGACCGACTGGCTTCCATCCGTACTTACATCCTTGATAATCCTCCAGGGCAGTTCTACTCTGTCCTCTTGTGTTTCTGCGAGGCTGAGGCCACTGGATGGCTAAAAGGTTGGGCTCTGGGCAGTGCAAATGGTCATGTGCTTTCCTATAAACCAAGAGCTTGGCAGTTTTTATCCCGCTCAGTGGTAACGCAGATGACTGCATGAAATAACAACAACAACAAGAAAACTACAACCCTCCCCCCAAAAAAAATTTTAAAAAACCCCTACAACCCAATATGATTTGCAAACTTTCACTAAAATAATAAAAATTATCTCAAAGACAAAACATTTCTTCTTGTGTTTGTGTGCCATCTGATTGTCTTCTTTGGTGAAGTGTCTTGGTACACCCTATAAGTACAAGTAACAACAAAAAGTCTACTATGATAAAGAGAGGAGGAAGAAGGAGTAGGAGGAGAAAATGAGGAGTTGGAGTCTGGAGATTTACCTCCCAAAGGTCACAGGCATGAGACGCCTGTTGTTGTTGTTGTTGTTATGTGCTGTCGAGTCACTTGCGACTCATAGCGACCCTATGTACAACAGCCCTAAACTCTGCTCTATCCTGTGCCAATCGCACTGTCTCTGACACACCCATCCCAATTATCCCAGTCACTGAATCAATCCACCTCATAGAGGGCCTTCCTCTCCTGCGCCGTCCCTCCACCCTCCCAAGCATGATGTCCCTCTCTGAGGACTGGTCTCTCCTCACATGTCCAAAGTATGTTAGGCAGAGCCTCAGAATCCTTGCCTCCAAGGAGCCACCCGGTTTAACCCTGTCCAGGGTGAATCTGTTTGTTTTCCTAGCAGTCCATGGTATTCTCAATACTCTTCTCCAGCACCACAGCTCAAAGGCATCGACGCTACAGATAACAATTCTGTTGTGATGCACGTGAGGTCACCAGACGTCAGAATGTAACTTGAAGGTGACTGGTTTGATTTGCTCTCTCCTTGGTCAGCTGCATGGATGGCAAAGTGGGCTCCAGGTCACAGAAAGTCCCCAGGCAGGACATGCTCATGCTGGCTGTCAGACATGGAGCAGCCTGATCTGGAAGGAGGAGGATGTATGAGGATGTGGATGGGACACGGAGAATATTCGCTGTGCATTTCTCATCTCTGCCCTGGTCATATAGGTGGCTGGCCAGCACACTAGGACCCACACTCCACGCCTTGCTCAACACCTATTTCTGAAAATACTGTTTTGCAGGGACACAGCACGCCCATTGGATCGTGTGTTATCTGTGGCTCTGTTCGCACTACCAGGCCGGAGCTGTGAGGCTGCACACAGAGATTGTGTGCTTAGTAACACCTACAGTATTTGTTCTCTTTCTCTTCATCGCATGAAGTTTGCCATCCCCTGCCCTGGGACAAAGACTAGCAGGTGAAGAAGAAAAGCACATTAAGAAATTTTAATTTAAGATTTTGACCCTGGAATGCAATGCACTCGGTGTCCTGACAGAAGTGGAAAATAGGGCGGCTGAGGGTGCAAGGCAAACTCCTCATTGGGGGAGACTGTGTCCTTGAGGAGGTAACTTTGGGCGAGGCCTTAAGAGGTGAATGAAAAATTTAGATGAAGGAGGAGGAAGAAGAATTTTAAGGCAGAGGGTCTCGAAATGCAAAGACAAGAATGCCTGAAAATAAGCACCCTAAACAGGAAATTCTACGGGCTTGGCAGGGCTGCAGTGCAGATCAAGAGATGAGGTGGGAGAGGAGACAGGCAGGAAGGCTGGATGGGATTTTATGCCGCAAATTTCTTAGCATGGCTTGTGGGTTAAAGCTCTGTGGTGTCCTCATCTCACTTCCCTGAATAGTTATATATGAGAGAAAAGTGATGGGAAAATGAAATCCTAATTGCCTTGGATAATAAAAGGGTACGCTCTTAGGGAATGAGATACTGTGAGAAGTCCTCAGAATATAAAAGAAGAATCGAAGAATGCTTCGCTGGAGAAGCAGGGGCAATTTCCTCTTGTGCCAGTCAGATCTGGTTTGATGGTACACAACAAGTGAAGAAAAAAAAAGAAGAATCAAAGAAATGATGCTTTCAAAGTTCAATCAGCCAGAAATACAAGTAAACAGAATAACAGTAGTGATATCCATGCCACAGAAACAAAGCTCTGACTGTTGATGTTTAAAAAGGAAACTGTAAACAAAACTCAAAAACATAAATAAGATCAGGTTTACTGGTCCAACAGAAACTGGGAATTCCCAAGATGGACTTTTATCACCTTTTGAACCTGGAATAAAATTACCCCCTTGGCTCAACATTCAATCAAACAATACACAGGCTGTTAAGGTGAACAATGACAGAGGGAGACACTCACTCCTTAGAACAGCCAACATATCCAATCAAAAGAGCACCCAGTGTTTCACCAAGGATAAAGCCCTCAAGGTAGGAAGAGGGAGCACAGAAAAGACCCAAAATAAAGATATGCCAACATTTTTGTCTTGTTGGGTTAATGAGATAGAATGAGAATCTTTCTGAAAACCATTGTTGTTGCTGTTGTTATTGTTTGCCTTCGAGTCGAGCACGACTCATAGCGACCCTATGAACAAAAGGTTTGAAGCCCCTCTACAATTAGCGACATTTATCAAAGTTCATAGAGTTTCCAGAGGCATGTTATTTAGGAAGTGGATGCCACTCCTGCTTCCTGAAAGCCATTAGCCAAATATCAGTTTAAATGTGTGAGGCAATTTAAGACAAGTTTATGTGTGTGCTGTAAGAGGCTTAACTAGAAAAACAGTCTGTTATATTATAAAGACTATTAGAAAAAGATAGAACAAAGAAACTGCTATCAAATCAATAAAAGAAGTGGGAAGCAAACAAAAATGTAGAATGAAAAGAAGATATAAAAGGAGATGAAAGGAATTCAAACACATCAGTAATCAAAACAATGACAATAGCTTCAATTCACCTGTTTAGAGATTGTTTAGAAAATAAAAATCAGATAGACTTTGTTTAGGCTTATGAGAGATCCACTTAACACAAAACAGTATGGGAGGCTTAAGAGTGAAGATTCACACTACATAAAAGAAACAAAAAGTAAGATGACAGTCTAGACAAATACAAAACAAGAAACTTTAGCTCAAGAAAAACAACAACAATTTAGATCAAGAACAAAAGTAGCATCTCCCTCCTGCTAAAGGGGGAGTTTACACACACACACACACACACACACACACACACACACACACACGGGCTAGTCTCCTGTCAAGGACATCTCCAAAGTACTGAAGAGCAATGATGCTAGTTTGAAGACTAAGGTGTGCCTGATTCACATTATTATGCATCTGAGCTCTGGACAATGAGTAAGGATGATAGGAGAAGAACCGATGGCTTTGAGCTGTGGTGTTGGAGAAAAGCATCGCATATTCCACGGACTGTCAAAAGAACCAACAGATATGTCTTAGAAAAAGTGCAGCCAGAAGGCTCCTTGGAGACAAGGATAGGGAAGTTTCACCTCAAATACTTTAGGCACATTGCTGGCAGAGGCTGTTCCTTGGAGATGGACATCATACTTGAAAAGCGGAAGGTCGGTGAAAGAGGGGAAGACCCTGTGGCGAAGAAGCTTTGCAAGGGCTGAAAATGGGAGTCAGATTGAGTGAAGGAGGAGAGAGAATGGAGACAGTGAGTGATTCCTACCCCTTAGCTGTACACAACACTCGAGTGTGAGCCGGTCTTATGAATGTGACATCACTTGAGGGATTCAGTTCTCTTATATAAGAAAGTTGTAATTATATCCCTAATCAGGTGACTTGTCTTGTACAAAGGACAACCAGAGAGCTAAGTAGAAGTGAGAATGACGAAACTTCATCTCACATACTTTGGGCTTATTTTCAGGAAGTGTTGATCCTTGGAAAAAGCCAACATGCTGGGAAAAATAGAAGTTCATCCCAAGAGAGGAAGACCCTCAACAAGATGGACTGTCACAGTGACCGGAACAATGGGCTTGAGCAGGCGGACAGTGAAAGATAAGGTCAGGTTTTGATCTATTGTTTCACAGAGTCGCTATGAGGAGTGGCCAACTGGCGGGCTCCTTGCAACAATTACTTGACTTTCAGTTGGTCGAAAAGGAGAGTCTCTTGAACAAGCCTAACCGAATCATATAAGGTCTTTAACTCTGGGTTTAGAAGTCACAAAAGGAAGAAGACAGAGATTCAAAGCTGAACCAGATGCTGTCCTGGAGGCTTCAAGGATGATGGAGATTTCTCTGTCTTCTGTGGTCGTAAGGCACTGGGTCCTGCGAACAATCTGGGTGAACCTGGAAGAGAGTCTGTCCTTTGATGAGACCACTGCCCTGTGAGAGGAGAGGATTCAGTAAAGCAGATCCTGGAATGCCAAGCCACAGAACTGATTTTCCATGTCAGATTGACCATCTTTCTCCTTCGGAAGAGGGAGTAGATTCGAACCATAAAAGAGACGAGGCTTTGGGGTTAGCAGAAATCCCCAGGATGCCACCAGAGCGCCCTCTTAGAGTAATAGACATGTTTCTTTTTCGTAAATTAGTTTGTAAGCTGTAGAGAAGCTCAAACAAAATCCCAGTAGGATTTGTTTAGAATGTTGACAAGCTGTTTTCCGAGTTTCATCTGAAATGTAAAATGAATGGGATTATTTAAGATATATTTTTGAAATGAAATGTAAGGAAGCAGCTCAAACACCAAAATACACGGTAATACATTAATGATTAAAAGTGTGGTATTAGACCACAGATAAGTTAATGGGACAGAAATGGGAGTTCAGAGATAAACAAATACACACACACACACACACACACACACACACACATCCACGCATGCACTGACATGCACACACATGGATTCCAAGTGGGAGAAAGCATTTTTCATTTGAGGAGGAAAGTACTAACTATGCAGCAAATGTAGCTAAGATAACTTGCTATTTATTAATTTGGAAAGAAATAAGCTTAGCTTTCCCTTCCCACTACAACCAAAGTATTTCAAATGGATTGCTGTTGTTGTTGTTATGTGCTGTCAAGTTGCCTGCAACTAAATCATAGTGACCCTACAATAGCTCTGAAGCCTGCCCTGTCCTGAGCCAGTCTCACTGTCTCTGACACACATACCCCCATTAC
>NW_006399871.1:6288125-6290871 GCF_000299155.1 Elephantulus edwardii
TTTAAAAATGTTGGAAAATCCCTAATTAAATATTCTTGGAGAAGGAAATCATGTTTGGAAGGATAGAGGGACAGCACTAGAGAAGAAGACACAAGAGGAGATGAATTGACATAGTTAACAGGATTTACAGGGGTAGGTGTGTCAGAGACAGAGAGATTGACTCAGGATAGGACAAGTTTCTGAGCTACTGTGTGTAGAGTCACTAAGAGTCACAGGCGCTCAATGACACACAAGAACAACAATTTAATGTTTGCAAATTTGATCCAACATTATATTAAAATAATTTTTATTGTTGTTGTTAAGTGCCATCAAGTTGAACATGACTCATAGTGACCTCAAGAACAAAATAATGAAATAACCCTGTTCTATAACTTTTGTCATTTCTCTACATTCATAGCGTTTCCACAGGCCTGTTGTTTAGGAAGTGGATTCCACTCCTTCTTCTAAGCCTGTCTCAATCTGGGAGCTCCGCCACACACTCTCCACCATGGGTAACTATTACGGCATTTGACACACCAGTGGCACAGCATTCAGCATTACAGCAACCCCAAGTTACCTCAGTACAGCAAATTGACAGACCAGTGCTGTACCACTTAGAAGAATGTTTGTCCCAAACACAATTAACGCCCAACCAACTTTTAAATACAAGGCCCACCCACCAGGTCTTGGTTGACTCTAAACAAGCGGCTTCCAGCCCACAGCTCAACGTTAGCTAAATCTGGCAAATACAATTAGCTTACACAAGATTGTGAACAAAAAAAAACCCAAAAAACCCCCAAAACAACCAAACCAAAACAAAACAACAACCAAACAGTCCTCACTTGACCCTCACCAAAGCAGGAGAACCTACCCTCCTGAATCCATCTGCTTAATGTGTTATATGTAATTGTTGTTGTCTGATGCCATTGATTCGATATTCATATTGACTCCAGGAACAACAGATTTAAATTTTCCCCTACCCTGTGCCATCCTCTGATCTCCACCATGCTCAAATTCATTCTTGTACCATCTCCAGTATTCTCTAATTCATTGTTGCAATCACTACATCCATCCTTCTTGTTGAGGGTCTTCCTCTCTTTCTCTGACTCTCTCATTTTCTCAGCATGATGTCTTTTTCCAAGGATGGGTGCTTTCTGATTTCAGATCCAAACAAAACGGAATAATTGTCCACTTCAGTCTTTTCTCCTTCCATGCCTATTGGTCCCATTGTAAGGATTTTTGTTTACTTCATGTTGAGGTGTGATCTATGTTGAAGACTGTAGTCATTGATCCTCTTCAGTAAGTCTTCACTCTCTACAAGCAAGATTTGTATAATGTAGGTTGGTGGTGAATCTTGCTCCAATCTTGATGTCACATTCTTCTTCACATGGCTCAGCTTCTTATTTGCCTGGTATTAATATTGAATAGGTGTGGAGAAAGAATACGCCTTTCCTGATTTTAAACCATGTAGTATCCCCCTTTGTTCTATTCAAACCATTGCTTTGTACTCCAAATAGATTCCTACTCATATTGATGCCTTGTGATGATAGAATAGAACTACCCTATAAGATTTCTTTGGCTGGATCTTTATGGAAAAAGAATGATTCCAGGTCTTTCTCATACAGAGAAGAGGTGTGGGTTCAAATCACCAATTCAACAGTCCCTTAACAGTCACACACTTAAATGTTTACTAAGGGTTTTTATACATAATTATAACTAAACCAAACTATAACACTGTACCCAAGTATCCAACTTATAGCAACCCTAGAGAACAGAGTTGAACTCACCATAGGGTTTTCAAGGAAACAGATTGACTTTCTCCTGTGGAATGTATGTTGAGATGGAACATATACACGGAGAAGCTTAGGAAAAGATCTAGAACAGAAGTTGACAAGTTTTTCTCTAATGTGTCAGGTAATGGATTATTTCAGGCTTTGCAAGGCTTATATGGCTTCTGTTACAACTCTTCAGCTGAGCTGCTGCAGTTTGAAAGAGGCTATGTTGGGGCTGTTGTGTATGTCTAGAGTAAATTTAGACTCTAAACTGTCCCCACGTGGCAGTAGAACTGCCCCACATGTTCTCTAGATTGTAATCCTTTGGGGAGCAGATCACCAGACCTTTCTCTGGAAGAACTATTGGGTAGATTCAAACCACCCAGCTTTCAGTTAACAGAAAAGTGCTTAACCGCTGCACCACCTGTGTTTTCAGTTTTCCTGAAAGCAGTCATAGACAATATCCTAATGTTGTTGTTGTTGTTGTTGTTATGTGCTGTCGAGTCATCTGCCATTTATAACAACCGTTTGTACAACAGCTCTGAAGCCTGCTCTATCCTGGAGCCAGTCTCACTGACTCAGACACATCTAATCTCATTGCCCCAGTTACCATGGCAATCATCTCATCCTTTCTTGCTCTGTCCCTCCACCCTTCCAAGCATGATCTCCTTCTCTGAGGACTGGTCCTTCCTGGCCATGTGCCCAAAGTATGTGAGATGGAGCTTCAAAACTTCTTGCCTCTGAGGAGAAACTTGGTTTCACTCTCTCCAAGACAGACCTATTTGTCCTCCTGGCAGTTAAAACTTTGTCCTACACACTCTTCTCCAGCACCACAACTCCAAGACATCAATTCTTCTGTCATCCTCAGTCATGATCCAGTTCTCTGATGCATAACATGAAACTGCAAAGGCCATGCATATACTAACTAATGTTGTTGTTGTTATGTGCCGTCGAGTCGCCTGTGACTCATAGCGACCCTATGTACAACAGCCCTA
>NW_006399871.1:6291687-6306869 GCF_000299155.1 Elephantulus edwardii
TTGACCCCACATTTCTCCTCATAGAGCCCAGCCTCCCAGATAATCTGTTCTGCATATAGGTTGAAAAGGTATGGAGATAGGATGCATCCCTGGCGTATGCCCTTCCCAATTTTGAACCATGCAGTGTTCCCTTGCTCTGTTCTGATGACTGCCTCCTGGTCCAAGTGTGGTTATTTTCTGATAACATTTCAGTTAAGAAAACAGAAAGTAGACAACATTTAGCCTGTGGTCCTTAGTTTGCCAGTCCCTGATCTGGAAGTGTAATTGATTGCAGGGAATGTTCCGATTCTTCATCTCCCTTTCCTGTGTCTATCCTTAACTATTTTTGTCTTCTGAACCTCATCTTAGCCATGTGCTTTGATCAAAGGGATGATAGTGACGAGGATGCAATCAGAGGATTCTAAGCTATTGGTATCACTACTCTGAGAGGATGCCTGGACGAATCTGCTGCAGGGGAGACATGTGGAGGGGAGTCAAGTCTCTTATGTTTGCCCAGCTGAGGCCATTCCAGAGACCCCAGTAGTCAGCTGACCCTCAGTCTTGTGGGTAAACCCAGAGTCGCTGAGTCACCCAGATGTGCCAGCCATACATGCCTATTGAATTACCATGGACATTTTTTAAAATTAATTTTAATGAAAGTTTACAGAGATTTAGGGTTTCCAGTCATTCATTGGTGTACTTTTCCCCCTCTCCAACCCTCCCCCCACAACTTACCATTCTCCTTGAAAAGTAAAAGAAAAATTCTTTCATTGTTATGCAATCACTCTGCCCAAGTCCACTCCACTGTGCAGCCTTCTCATTCTGGACTCCTGCATGACAGTAAGACCCAATCATACATCCCTTTTAAACGGTTCTCTCCCTCACCTGTTTCAATGCAGTATACATCATTCCTCCTCTCCTTCTCCGTCTTCCCTCAACCCTGATGTCAGTCCTGTTTTACAACAGTGGCCCTATGCAATATTTGTCCTTTTGTGACTGAGATATTTCACTCAGCATAATGTCTTTCAGGGTCATCCCTTTTACATAATATTTCATGAGTTCCTTGTTTTTTAACGCTGCATAGTATTCCGTTGTGTGAATATTCCAGAGCTTCTCCGTCCATTCGTTTGTTGATGGGCACTTGGGTTGTTTCCAGCTCTTTGCTATTGTGAACAAAGCTGCAATAAACATGGATGTGCATATATATCTGCTTGGGTGGTGGTTATGCTTTTTTTTAGGGTAAATTCCCAATAGTGGAATTGCTGGGTCAAATGGTATCTGTATTTGCAACTTTTTGAGAAAGCACCATATAGCTTTGCATAGTGGTTGCACTATTTTACACTCCCACCAACAGTGAATAAGGGTTCCAGTTTCTCCACAATCTCTCCAGCATTTAATGTTTGCTGTTCTGTTAAATTTTTCTATTCTTACTGGGATGAGATGATATCTCATAGTTGTTTTGATTTGCATCTCTCTTAGAGCTAGAGATTTTGAACATTTCTTCATGTGCTTGTTGGCCATCTGAATGTCTTCTTTGGTGAAGTGTCTGTTCCTATCCTGTGCTCATTTTTCAATTGGGTTATTTACCTTTATCTTGTGGTTGAATTACCATTGACATTTTGTTCTATAGCATTAGCTGACAGTAATAGAAATGAACACATCCAACTGCTAAGAGTGATTACCTCTGAGAAGGAAAGGGTATAGCTTTTATAATGACAACAACAACAACAACAAAATGACAATGAATTTTAACAAAAAAAGGTTGTGCAGTGGAAATTCCATAGCTCTGGGATTCAGACAAAGTTCATCCCAGTCTAGGTTCTTCGGAAGCACAGGCAGAGACACAAATAAGACTACGTTTCTATTTGCCATTTCTTCTCTCCTCTTGTTACTACTGTCGCTCTAATTTTCCTTTGAGGACCAATGGTGGTTTGTTGGTGAAGTTTTGCTTTCCAGGCAGGACAACCAGATTCAATGTACTATTTGTCACTGGGGAATTACATGCTGAACATGTTTAAGTGGTGCTTCAAAGGTAAAAGAAATGAGAAAGAATGACTCAGTGATCTAAAATCAATCAATGGAAACCCTGTGGATCATAGCAGCTCAATCCACAATCAGTGATGGGGATTGTACAGGATCTGCAGACCTTTCCTCTCATGCATGGAGTCAATATGAGTTGAGGGCTGGGTCACTATGAGTCACCTGTGACTCAATGGAACTTAACAATAACATAGAGAGAGCTCAGTTGGCCTAGTGGACAGAAAGTTATACTACCAAGCCAAAGGTGGGTGACTTTAATCCATGGCCTTCAGTACTGTTCTTAATTGGTTTTTGGTCATTTTCTAGGTTGTATAGCCCTGGTCTGTCCAGTTGCTGTACAGAGGTAACTTGTGATTGTTGTGAACCTGAACTCTTAACACTGATGTGTCAAATGTGATAATGTTTACCCGTGGTGGACAGTGTTTGGTGGAGCTCCCAGATTCAAACAAGCTTGGAAGCAGGAGTGGCATCCACTTCCGTAAGAGCTTGCCTCCGGAAACTCTATGAACCTAGAGAAAAGATGAAACTTACATAAGTGTGTTCGGTTCTTTCGTTCATAGGGTTGCTATGAGTCAGTCACCTATGACAACGGCACTTAACAACAACAACAACTTGACTTGGTAGCTAGCATTTTTTTTCTTTATCCCCATGACTATAAATACGTCCAAGTCTTTTGTATTATATATATAAATCCTCCTCTTGTCCTTGTAACTCTATTTAGCTTTGCTCTAGCTCTCCTCTTCCTTTTTTAATACTTATTTTGTAGCAAATAATTAATGCATGTACATGCTGGTAGAAATTCCATCAGTACAGAAAACCTAAAATAAAAGTGAACTTCCCTGCCTACCACCTCTCCTCTAACACTGCTCTCTGGAGTCAATAGCTTTCAAATAATTCTCCTTCTATTTTTTTCTGGTTGCTAGCCACACTTATAAAAATAATATGTTCATACCTCTATTTTTTGACATATACTTTGGCTCAGCTATCTGAAGAACAGCGTATTTAGATAATGTTTCCTACCCTCCATCCTCTTCCTCCATTTTTGTGAATTTTATGTTTTAAAATGGTTGTTGATTCGTGTTTTATGTGGTTTAGCTTTAAAGTAATATACCTACTGCTTCGTCTGGCATACTTTGGACATGTTGCAAGGCAGGGATCAGTCAGTCCTTGGAGAGGGACGTCGTGCTTGGGAAGGTGGAGGGACAGTGCAGGAGAGAAAGAAGCCAGGTGAGATGGATTGGTTCAGTCACTGGGGTAATGGGAATAGGTGTGTCAGAGACAATAAGTTTGGCAAGGGATAGAGCAGGGTTTAGGGCTGTTTGTACATAGGGTCACTATGAGTTGCAGGTGACTCAACGGCACATAACAACTGCAACTGCTCACTTATCAATATGGTTAAGTTTCAGGGATGAGTTTGTTGTGCAGAAATGGATATAATGTGAACATGGAGGATGATCACATCAGCTCACAAATGGAGGATGACTAAATCCTTGCACAGCTGAAAAAACTCACCATTGAATAACTGCCACTGAGGATCATGGTCCCGCCCTGTTGATTGAGATCCTTAACCGTCACAGTCAACACTACTTTCATCTCACGCCTCCGTAAACATTACTCCAAACATTCATCACTGATGCCCCAAATAGTCACTCTTTTACTATTGTCGTAATTGGGAAATTCCAGACAATAGGATAGTTAGGAGTTATTTTTGTTGTTAGCTGCCATCGAGTTGAGTACAACCCATAGGGACCCAATGAAGAACAGATCTGAACCCTATCCTAACCTGTGTCATCCTCACAATCTCTGACTCACTCGAGCCCATTGCTTCAATCACTGTGTCACTCCACCTCGTTGAGAGTCTTCCTCTCTTTTGGCAACCCTCCACCTTCCCAAGCATGATGTCCTTCTCCAAGGAACAGCCTCTCCTGGTAACTTGCCTAAAGTATGTGAAACAAAGCTTTTATCATCTTTGCCTCCAAGATGCACTCTGTTTGCCCCTTCTCCAAGATATATTATAAAATATCTATTTATTTCTATTTACAGTGGCTTTTGCTTTTTTTTTTTTTAAGGAGACCTGGTAGCTTAGTCCTTAGTGTATTGCACCACTAGCCAAAAGACTGCGTATCTCCAGTGGTTAGAATACACCAGATGCTCCTTGAGAGAGAGAGAGGGGCAGTGAGATTAAGATTGAGATTCCAAAGCAATTCAGATTAGCATTGGAAATCTGACAGAGAGTCACTATGAGGGGAAACCAACTTAATGGCAGTGACATTATTTTATCAGTCATAAGCCCACCCAACTAAAAGCAGTAGCTCCATTCTTCCCGCTCCTCCTGGAGTCCCTTCCCAGAGGCTACTGATGTTGGGTGCCCAACTCCTAAAAATCCTGGGTGGAACAGACTTGCCCCAGATTTCCAGAAACAGACGTAAAGGCTTTTCTCCCCTAGAGCCACTTAATGGATTTAAACACACAGTCTTTTGTTTAAGCAGCCAAGAGTTTAACCACCAAGGGTCCCTTTTCCCAGCAGGAACCATTTTCAAATGCCAGGGGAACGGACGGGCTAGGGTTTCTCAACTTTTAATGTGTGTAGGGCTCAAGAATCACCTGGGGACCTGCTGAAGAGGAAGTCATGTTTAGGAGGTCTGGGGGCAAGGCCAACTAGCCACATCACAACAACGTCGACCCTGGGCCATGCTGAGTAGGGGATACTGGGAGCTGGCAAACAGGGCCCAGACATTTGGGCTTGATATGTGAAGAATCTGCATTCCTGTGGGGCCTGAATTTCTAGAGGAGGAAAGTGAGGCCCAAGTCCTGCCTCCAGGCCAGCCCAGCAAACACAGAGCAGGTGAACAGGACACTTTCCATGCTTCTTAAGCTGAGGTCTTTGTCTTTCCTTCCCACCAACACTTTTGCAGCCAATTTCTGCTGCTTATAACCTAGGACCCATGAGGGAAATAGCTCTCAGGGTTCTCGCCCTATAGGTGAGCAAACCAGAAGGTAATGTTTTCAGTGTCTGGTCCAGGTCCTTGGGGAATGCAGGCTCATTTTCCTGTCTACTGAACTCTTAGCCTTATTGAGCTGACACTGTTCTTCCATGGTTCCCACCACAGTCCAGTTCTGTGCCTTCTCCTCTTGGCTCTAAAATACATTTGTTTTGTTGGGTTGTTTGTTGGGTTTTTTTTTTTCCAGTTAAGATGCTTTTTGTTGTTGATGTTGTTGTTCTAAAAGCTCAATACCACATTCCCTCCTACCCATTACTGAACGTTGTGGTCACAGTGCCAGAAGAAGGGTCCTGATGAAGAAGAAGAGAAATACAGGTCACAATTTAAATTCTCGTTGACCCAGAGCCCACAGTCCTTCCTCAGGGACTGGATCTCCCTGTGATGTCTGGGAGGTGATCCCAAGGACTACCAGGGGTGCGGTGCTTGAGAAAGTGAGACAAGGAAGGGGGGGTTACTCATAAGGTTGTGTGATAAAGCTAGTCACTGCTGCGTCTGCCAAGAGCTTAATCCTTTTAAAGTTTGCAGAAGTTGCAAATTTTGCTTAAGTACCACGATGATGTTGTTGTTAAGTGCCATCGAGTCAAGCACAGCTCATAGCGACTCTATGAAAAAAAGACCTGAACCCTGTACTGTAGCTATTATTATTTCTCTATGCTCACAGAGTTTCCAGAGGCATGTGGTTTAGGAAGTGGATGCCACTCCATTCTGTGATGATCCACGATTTGGAGGTAGTGCCAACACCGTACGAAAACTTTAGAGGCCTGTTTCCAGTTGTCCTCAGTTACTGTTGTGACTGGAGCTGCTGGCAGGGGCTAGAGGAACAGACACCTCGAGTGGTGGCAGCTGACAGAGTGACAACAGGAGCAGAGGGAGAGGAATGGAGTGAGAGATGAGCAGAGCCCGTCCAGCCCCACCCACAGCCTTACCCATCTTGAGTTGCAGGAGTAGCCAGTCAGGCCCTCCCAGGCCCTGCAGTCATCACCTGCCTGTCTGCTGTTCAAAGCCAGCCCTTCTCCCTCATCCCTCTGTATCCCATCCACATCCCCATTGTGCTACAAGAGTCTGGGTTGGGAGAGGTTCCTTTCAACCACTGCTGTTGTATGTGTCTTTGTGTAGGAACCCACTCAATGCTGACACTCCAGTGGGTTTTCAGAGACAGGTTAACTTTTGGTTTTGGGGTTTTTTTAATTTTTAAAAAATTAATTTTAATGAAAGTCTACAGAGACTTTGAATTTCCATTCATTCACTGTTGCACTTTTCTCCCTGCCCAACCTCCCCCCACCCCAGTTTGCTCTTCTCTTTGAAAAGTAAAAGTCTTTCATTGTTATACAATCCCTCCCCACCCCAGGTCCACTCCACTATGCAGCCTTCATTCTGGACTCCTGTCATGACAATAATACCTAATCATATATCCCTTTTAAACAGTTCTCTCCCCCATCTGTTTCAATGCAGTATAGGGTTTTATAATATAGGAGAGGTTTGCCCATCTGTTTCTTCCAAAGAAACTGGTGAATTCAAACCATGTACCTTTGCGTTGGCAGCACGACTCCTTAACTTTACGAGGAAATGATAAGAAAACAGGGAGCTGCTTTTTCTTTAAAAACAAACAGGAAAGCAAAGAGAAAACATCTTCAGGGATCACAGATGAAGGAGCTGGGGTTTTTATGAAACAACTCCATGGGTAAGGTCTGCTTCTACCCACGAGAAGTTGAATCCATTTTCAGTGGCTGGTCTTGAGGAGAGGAACTTGCTAGGCTTTTCTTCTGACCTGCCTCTGCGTGGATTTGAACTTCCAACTTTTTGGTCAACTTTGGTGAACCATTTCCAGGATCCAAAGATTGCTGGGATGGCTCCTTCTTGCAGTTGACTGTGGCTGTGGTGGTGGGGTCTTCCCTGACTTACGGTAACTCCATGCATGATAGGATCGGACCCTCGTGGTTCACAGGGTTTTGTGGTTGATCCTCAGGTCACTATCATTGGTTCTTGAGCACAGATTTCTTCCTGAAATGGTTCAATGTTGACCAGTTCTTTTTGGTGCTGTGACTTTGTGTATCCCTTCCATTTACTTTTGGTACTTCGTGCATCATTCCAGATTCTGCCCATAGAAATCTTTAGGATTACAACGTGATGCTGGAATTTCTTTTTCATTTCTTTCAATTTGAGGAAGTTGCGAGCGTGTTCTTCCCTTTTGGTTTTCTAGCTTCAGTGCTTTGCGCAGTTCGTTGTAATACTGAATCTCCTTGAGATGCTTTTATAAATCGTGTAGCCAGCTCTAGTACTTCAGCCTTCCTTCGTCGCCTTGTTTTGGCTGCTTTTCATTCTAGCACTAGTACCGACGGGACTGAAGGAAGACGTCCAAGCTGCACTGAGAGCACTGACAATAAAAATAAGGCCTCAAGACTTGATGTGATCTGCACTGGGAACAGCTTTCCTGCCACAGCCCCTGAAAACGTATACCTGCGCCAAGTTTGTCTCCACCCCTTCCCTGATCAGGAGCGCCTCTCAGCTGCTGACCCGTCCACTGTCTGCAGTGGTCCTGAAACAACCAGAGACGCTGAGAGATGAGAATGTCAGCTGCTTGACAGCCCCACGTTCCTTGATTTCATTTATCCCTAGTCGCAGCTTCCACACCAGCACCATCTCAAGTGATATTGACACAGCAGCCAAGTTCATTGGGGCGGGGGCTGCCACGGTTGGAGCGGCTGCCTCTGGAGCTGGGAAGGGGACTGTGTTTGGGAGCCTCATCCTTGGTGATGTCAGGAATCCTTCTCTGAAGCAGCAGCTCTTCTCCTCCGTCATTCTGGGCTTTGCACTCTCAGAAGCCACAGGGCTCTTTTGCCCATCAGGGTGGCCTTTCTGATCCTCTTCGCCATGTGAAGGAGCCGTCTCCACCTCCTATAGTTTGTTGGTTTTCTCCCGCCATGTCTCCTCTACCCTGTGTGTTCCTTTCCCTGTAACTCCCCAGGCAGCCTGGGGAAAGTGATTGGCTCAGGGTTTGACTGAGGAAAGAGAAATGAATACTGTTAATAAGATTTTAAAAAAAAAAGACTTGATGGGAAATTAACTGTCTCAACAAACAGATGCAGCTCTGCACATGCGCAGTGGCCTCTGCCCCCACACCTGGTGGGCAGTTACTTGGCCAACTGAAGGGGAGAGACTCATGTTTGCTCCTGTTCCAGAAGTGATCCAACAGAGTGTGGACATTAACAAACAATATCACACACAAGTAAAATCTTACTGAATATTCTTTTTAAATGTTTGCAACAGTACCTTGACAGAAATCCAAAGTGAATTCAGAAGAGGTCATGGAGTGAGGACACTGCTGATGTCAGAAGGACCTTCGCTGAAAGCAAAGAATACAACAGGATGTTTACTTGTAGGTTATTTTAACTGTTATAGACCATAACAAGTAATGGCTAACAATGGAAAGAGATGGAATCACAGAATTACGATTGTGAATTGTGAATTTTTCTCTGGTAAAACCTGTACATAGACTAAGAAAAAATTGTCAGGACAGAATAAGGGAATATGTTGTGTTGTTGTTGTTATTGTTGTTGTTATGGGCAGTCGAGATGATTATGACTCAAAGTGACCCTATGAACGACAGTGCTTAGGCCTGCCTTATCGTGAACCAAGCGCACCATCTCTCACACACCTGATCTCATTGCCAGTCACTGTGTCAATCCATCTCATCCAGGATCTTCCCCTTCTGCACCGACCTTCTACCTTTCCAAGCATGACGTCCTTCTACAAGGACTGGTCTCTCCTGGCGACATGCCAAAAGTGTGTGAGATGGAGCTTCAAAATCCTTGCACCCTCTCCAGGACAAACCTCATGTGAAACCTAGCCCCATACCAAAAAGCTCTTGTCCAAACGAGGGAACATACATGGTTTTAAATCAGAAAGGTTTATATCAGGATTGTTCCCTTTCTCCATACTATTCAACGTTTATTGAAGCTGAACAAATTATTTGAGAAGCTGGCCTATATGGAGAAGAATGTGGCATTAGAATTGGAAGAAGCCATCAACAATCTGTACTGTAACAATGACACAACCTTGTTTGCAGAAAGTGAAGGAGACTTGAAGCACTTACTGCAGAAGATCAAAGACTACAGCCTTCGCTATGGATTACATCTCGATACCAAGAAGACCAAGATCCTCACCACTGAATAGGCAACATCATGATAGACAGAGAAAAAGAGTAAAGTTGTCAATGATTTCATTTTACTTGGATCCACATCGATACCCAGCAGTCAAGAAAAAAAAAAAGATATGTTGCATTGGGAAAATATGCTGTTTAAGACCTCTTTAGAGTGCTAAAGAGCAAGGGTGTCAGTTTAAAGACTAAGGTGCACCAGTCTAAGACAACTGTGGTGTTGGAGAAGAGTATTAAATAACCTATCCACTGCTGAAAGAACTAATGAGTCTGTTTTGCAGGAAGCCCAACCAGAGTGCTCCTTAGAGGCAATGATAGTGAAATTTCATTTCATGTACTTTGAGTATATAGTGAGGAGGGGGACAGTTCTTGGAAGAAAAGACATGTTGGGAAAGGTGGAGGGGTTAGTTAAAGAGAGGCAGACCCTCATGGATGCATTGACACTGTGACTCTAGCAGTGGACTTGAACCTGTTTCTGAGGATGGTACAGGATAAGGTAAGGTTTTGATCTAGGGTTGCTCTAGGGTCGCTGGATGGCACTTAACAACAACAGCAACCTGGGGTTAGTGACCTCCCTGAACTCAGGGCCTGCCACACTGACAGCGAAGCAGATTCTAGCAGTGGTACAAACACCTGGAAGTTAGGCATCAGATCACACCTCCAACACCTTAAACAACCTCCGAGGCCACTCAGGACATCCTTCAAAACCTGCTTCAAAAGTCAGTGCACACCTTAGACACAACATACGGGCTGCTTTAGGGAAGGGTTCTTTCAGATATGCATCTGACAGAACAACCAGCTCTCACCAGGCAAAGGCAGACAGGATCCAAGTGTCCTTTCACAAGGGCCTGGAGAGGAATTCGGAATGGGGTGTGGGGGTACCTATGACCTGTGATCCCTGGCGTTTTATACCATGAAACTAGCAGCTCTGTCTCTTTCTCTCTCCCTGGGATCTGCCCTACACCCCACTCATTCACTTTATTTCCCAGGAACACATGTCAAGAAGATAGATCTGTGGAGAAAAGCCATCCGGAGGGGCTATTTTCAAAGGCTCTATTTTAAGTCTGCCCTTCCCGTTCACCACATCCTGACATTCAGTATATTAGCATCATCCATAGACAGGGCTAATGGATTTTCAGTTGCAAATCATTATGATTCAAACCACTGCAGTCTTTATTATTTTTTTAAAGCTTCAAATAAGTCATGTACACACACACACACACACACACACACACACAAATAGCTACCTTATATTTATCCACCAAAAATGCTCCCCCTTGGAAAAAAAATCCCCATTTTCTCCAGTTCTAATAGCCTTTTGCTGTTGAACCTCCCTATCTAGGGGGAGGAGTTACTGCCGCAGGTTTCTCTCGGAGGTCCTTCACACTGTGCTGAAATGCACATGTATTTGGTTAAAGAAAAGAATGCACCGAAGGTGTTTGCAGCTGACAGCCCAAGACAGGAGTAATTTAACATGCCACTCTTTGTCTCTCGCTCCCAGAGTCACAGAGCACTGCTGATTTGCCATGCTGCATACAAATTTATATCGTCCCTTCCATTAATATGGTTCCTTTTCATCCCACGAATTAATCTCCTCTTGCCAGCACAATAAAGATTGCAGAGTAACAGGTTCCATTGTCAGGAATTAAGACTGCAGGCGACTCGGGCTTTTTTGATGGGAGCCTCATTCTGGTGAAGCCCCATGTATTAACCGAGTGCAGATAATGTCGGAGTCCCACACTCGAAAGCAATGCCCGCAGCCTGGCTCTGTCCTTGTGGCCACCTTTCTGAGGCTCCATGTCCCACGTTTTCTGATGACTGATTTGCTGGTTGATTTTCTGGACCCTGGTCTCTGTTCTGAGACTCCCATTCAGGGATCGAACTCTCCAGCATTTTTTAAATCCGCTGTTATCATGGTTTGGGATTCATCTTGATTTCTCCTAGCCTGGACTTAGCACTTTGTGTTTCTGTATCCCTGCGGCACCTTCCCCAAGGCGGGCAGGCAGGCAGGTGTATCTCAGAAGATACAGGCTGGAGTGGTATTGAATATAGTAGGTGCATCAAAGTCCCCCTTTCCTGGGGCTTGAGATCTGCCCAGGGATTAGGCCCTGTCATTCTGAAGATGAGTCTATTCTAATAAGCTTCTTGGTGGCAATATCACTGGGGCTGCAATTACCTAGTCACCATGCTGGGAGAGGTGGAGGGTCAGAGAATGAGAGGTAGACCTTCAACAAGATGGAATGACACAGTAACTATACCAATGGCTTGAGAGTATGAGAGATCCTAAGAAAGGTACAAAATAGGGCAAGGTTAAAAAAAAATAGGGCGACGTTCAGATCTGCGGTTCATAAGGTCACTCACTATATGTCAACAACTATGAGTCAACTCAACAGCACCTGACGAGCGCTTATAGCAAGGAGCCAGTGGTGGACCATAAAATGTGTTGTGCTACTTACCCAAAGGTTGTCACTTTGGTGGTTTGACTCCACCAGTCACTCTGCCAAAGAAAGACAGTCTCCTCCTGTAAGATTTACAGCTTTGGTACCTGATAGAGGGTCTCCATGAGCTGGGATCAGGTCAATGACAGTTATTGTTGTTAGGTGCCATTCAGTCGACCAAGACTCATAACAACCCTATGAACAGAAGATCTGAGCCCTGTCCTATCCTGCACCATCCTCACACTTCCTGACACTGTGCAGTGCCCACTGCAGCAGTCACCGTGTCAGCCCACCTGGCTGAAGGTCTTGCTCTCCTTCACTGACCCTCTACTCTTCCCAACAGCATGTCCCTCTCCAAGGAATAGCACCTCCTAGCAACATGTCCGAAGTATGTAAGGTGAAGCCTCATCATTCTTGCCTCCAAAGAGCACTCCGGCTACACCCTCTCCAAGACATATCTGTTTGTTCTCTTGGCCATCCATGAGATGTTCAACGCTTTACTCCAACAACACAGCTCAAAGGCATCAATCTTTTTCTGTCATCCTTATTCATTGTCCAGGTCTCAGATGCATAGTAGTAATTGGAAAGACTATGGCCTGAATCAGATGCACCTTAGTCCTCAAACTGACATTAGTGCTCCTTAATGATTTGGAAAGGTCCCTACCTGCAGATTTTCTCAATGCAATGCGTCTCCTTATTTCCTGACTGCTTGTGGGTAAGTACTGGAGGTTGTTATTGTTGTTAGATACTGTTGAGCCAAGGATAATTCACAGCTTATGAACGACAGATCTGAACCCTGTCTTACCTTGTGCTGGAAGAGAGCTTCTCCAATTGAAATTCCTGGATCAGCAGCCTGAGCCTCACAAGGAATTAGTTGGAAAGTCAAATGTTGGGGTCCCACTCCAACCCACTGACTCAAAAACTCTAGGAAGGGGAGGTTATTCCAGCAAACTGGGCTCTAACACATCTTCCACGTGGTGGTTTCTAGCCCCTATCATGTCTGAGAACTTTTTGAGTTGGCCCTCAGCCTCGTTTTGTTGGGTTTTTTAAAATATTTTTTTATTACTAATTTCAATGAAAATTTACAGAGACTTTGAATTTCCATTCATTCATTGTTGCACTTTTCCCCTCTTCCCCACCCCCTCCCCAGTATATTCCCCTCTTGGAAAAGTAAAAGAAAAATTCTTTCACTGTTTTACAATCCCTCCCGCCACTCCACTATGCAGCCTTTGCTCAGGACTCCTGTCATGACAAAAATACCTGATCACATATCCCTTTTAAACAGTTTTTCCCCTCATCTGTTTCAGTGCAGTATACATTATTGAACCCATCTTTCTCAGTCTCCCCCCAACCCCGATGTCAGTCCTGTTTTACAACAGTGGCACCATGCAGTATTTGTCCTTTTGTGACTGAGATACTTCACTCAGCATAATGTCCTCCAGGATCACCTATTTTGAGTAGTATTGCATGAGTTCCTTGTTTTTCAATGCAGCATAGTGTTCCATTGTGTGAATATACCACAACTTCTCTATCCATTCGTTTGTTGATGGGCACTTAGGTTGCTTCCAACTCCTTGCTATTGTGAACAAAAGCTCAGCCTCTTGAGACAGACTGCTGGGTTCTAATTTAAGCCGTTTGACTTACTAGGTTCCTCAAAGCCTCTGTGTCTCAGTTGTAACATCAGAAAAGTGGGTCTGTCTTATTTGCATTCTATTTTTCCAAAATCAGTCTTGACAAAAGTTGTTTATTTTGAAAGACTCCAGGCGACTCAGTGGTTCGACGCTCAGGTGCTGACTGAGAAGTTGGCAGTTTGAACCCAACTCAGCAACTCTGTGAAACAAAGATATGGAAGTAGACACTCCCATAGGATCATAACCGAGGAAGCCTCATAGGCAGCTCGGTCACGTGGAGCCTCTGTGAGGTGGAATTCATTAGAAGATGCACAACAGTAGGGTATTTTGAAAGTGACCCTAGGAAATGTGAGTGAGAAAAGTTTCTTCAGCAAACTAAAGAAGTCAAAATAGACTCTGAGAGGGCCAGTACTGAGGGCAACTGGGGTTAAACCCCACCGAGAACCTAGGTGACAGTGTGGGGAGAAATGCCAGTTAACTGGGTTCTAGAAACTTGTGGATTATTAGCTTTCTTGGGTACAGACTGGGTCACTCCTGGGGACAGAGCCCTCAGCAATGTATGTCTGCGAATTGTCAGGAAGTGGCCTTCCTGGCTGGAATCTGCTGTGTGTCAGCTATGACTCATAGCACCCCTACCACACGCTGAAACCTTGCCCTTCCTGTGCCATCCTAACAAACCCTGCTATGGGCAGACCCATTATGGCAGTCACTGGACCAACTAATTCCTTTGAAAGTGTTCCTATCCTTCACGGATCCTCTCCTTTCCCAGCATGGTGTCTAGAAGAATTGATGCCTTTGAACTGTGGTGTTCCCAAAGAGGACTGAGTATCCCACGGGCGGTCAGAAGAGCAGACCAGTCTGTCGAAGATGGTGGAACATCATCTCACGTACTTTGGGCACGTTGTCAGAAGGCACCACCTGGGTAATGTGGTTGTTTCCCTCCTAAGGATGTTGTGAGGATTCAATGCATGCCAGAGTGTTTACAGCGAGGCCAGGCACACCCAGAGATGAAAGCCCGTCGCGTCCTTGCCGTAATCCTCGTGCCCTCTTTTCCTCTCATGCTCCACTCGATCTGTCAGCAAATCCTACTGCTTCTACCTTCAGGGTGTCATGCCGTTTAATCCTGTGATGTGACAATAGCATCATCATCATGATGGCAGTGGTTATTACTCCTCTAGAGCTCAGGGCACAGAGACACAGAGATGATAACCACCTGTCTGAGGTCACTAATAAGAATTTGATTTGAGGTTACCCAGTCCCAAAGCCCGTGCCCTCAGCGGCTGTACAATTCCGCCTTCAGGTCAATTTCCCCAAAGCATAAAGGCAGTTGAAAAGAAACTTTGTGTGCTGACTGTGTCATCTTGCTAGTACGTCGCTATATGATACAAAGCTAGTGAAGATGTCTGTAGTTAAGGACCTGGAGGGCTCCCTTTGATCCATCAGAGTCTCAAGCCCAAGTAGAAATGGTTTAAATTGAGCCAAAGATACTCCCTCCCCACCAAACAGATGAATCTCAGCCTGTTCATTCTTTCAGCTCTACATTGAACAGGTCCGGGGGGCCTGGTCATGACACTACAGTCACCCCCGAGGCTTGGCACTGCCTGGAGAGCTGTGTCATCCCCTTGTGACCATGACTGCTGAATCAAGACTGGCATGACTATCAGGCTCTCAAATTTCCCCGTAGCTGCTGATGGACAGTGTCTGCATTCCAGGGCCAAGGCAAGTATTGCCAATCTGGCTGCACAAAGCAACATACAAACGAAGCCAAGAAGTGTCTTCTCTGCTTAGAGCACAAGCCTAAAATCCTGATCATGGAAATTCAACTTCAAAAGAAAGAAGAGAAAACGATGAAGAGTATTTGTTGTGAATGAAGGATAGTATGAAACACAATTTACCCAAACTTTATAAGTCAACCAGTATAAAAGAAAATGTTATT
>NW_006399871.1:6307229-6330549 GCF_000299155.1 Elephantulus edwardii
GTCCTCCTGGAGCAGGGCCTGGCACCAGAAGGTGCTCCGTAAATGGTTTTATGGAATCAGTGGCATGGAGGAAAATGATAACGGCTCAGAGAAGAGTTGACATTCTAGAGACACTTTTAGACACATGAGTATTGAAAACACCAAAGTCTGCGAATCTCACTGTGGCAAACAATTGAGTTAATTGCTTGGCTGCATACCGGAAGGCTGACAGTTTGGATCTTGGACTCTACTCCTCAGGAGAATGACTTTGAAAAGTTAGCAGCCTAGAAAAACCCTCAGAGGCAGTTTCATTCTGCACATGGGTTTTGAGACTTGAAAGAGGACTCAGTGATACCTAACAACAACAGAACGCAACAGAATGTAAGTGACAAAGTGTCCCCTTTAAACTCTTAAGAGTAACAAAGCCTGGGTGAGCTGAGAGGGGCGGATGGATGCTTTGTGAGCCCCGAGTGCTGACCAGGGGATTTAACTGTGGTTTAACTCCTGTGGCGTTCTGGTGGTTGATGTAGGTGGTTGTTCAGCTAACACAACGGCAGTCACTTTCTGCCATTTTGAACCTACCAGCTGCACTGTGGGAGAAGGATGGGCAATCTCTTCCTGTGGGATTTACAGCCTCTGAAAACCCATTGGAGGATCAGCTGTGAGTCGGTTGCAACTTGATAGGCAACTGCAAATGAGAAACTTCAGTGCAACAATGCACTTTTGCCCTGCAGCAAAACAGCAAAAGCACATGTTTCAGTTGGGTTTCCCCAGACCCTAAGAATGGGAGCTCGGGTGGCCTAGTGGAAAGGAGCTATGACAATCCCAAAAGCATGTGGTTCGAATCCACCAGCTCACTGCTCTGCGGGAGAAGAATGAGCAATGTCCTTCTGGACAATTGACTAGCCAGTCAGCTGTGGGTCAGTTCTGATTGGATGGCACACAACAACAGACTCAAATAATTCATGTGCAAGCAATGTATCTAGCAGGAAATCTCAGGTAGCACCTCCAGGAAGTGATCAAGGAACGGAAGGAAGTCAACACAGGATGCTCTTTTGCGCAGGTCAGGTGAGGGCCCTGGGGTTCACCTCCCTCTGGGACCTCAGAGCTGTGCCACCCCACCTGACAGGACAGTTAGGATCATGATCCACTAACACCCCTCCCCAGGAGTCGAGGACAGTTTCCCAGGGATGTGGACTCACCAGCAAGGCCAGCTTTCTCCACGCATGCTCAGAGCATAGCCCAGAGCCAGGCCATGCCCTTGGTCAGAGCTGGGAGCAGCCTGGGGTGTGTGTGTGGGTGATCCCCATGTGCCTGGGGCACCCATCACCTCTCCTGCACGTGTTGGTGCTGTGTGGCCTGCACACAGTAGAGAAATTGCAGCCATTTCCCGGACTGTGGCACAGTTCTGTCTAGTTCTGTAAGCCTGTAAGAGGGATGTTTTTGTTCTGTATCATAGAGCCTGAATCCACCCATAGCTGCCCCTCCAGCAGGTTTCCAGAGGCGGTCAGTCACGACAGTCCATGATCTCCCGTCCAGCAGCTGGTGGATTTGAACCATGCTCCTTCGTGTTGGCAGTGCAGCTCCTTACCACTCAGCTGCCAGAGAAGTACCACCTAATTCCCACGGAGACCCTCATAAACAAGGTGATAATCACAGGCATACTTATGCTTGCTTTCTATCCTGTAGTGAACAATTTCCCTTCTCCCTGACCCCCATCTTAGTAAGTAAGCTTAACTTGCTTACTGGGTAACTCTGCCCCTTGACCCCAGATTCTGACCAGGCTGGGCTTCTCTTCCACTTCTTCTCCAAGGTGGTGAAGAATACAAGACTAGCTTGATTTCTGTGCAGGAGAGCCGTGTGCGTTTAAACTGCAGCAACAAAGCAGCGTAAACGAGGCTCAGTGTAGAAGGTACTGGGAACATCGCCCTGTACCAGAACATTCCAACAGCAAGCCACAGGTCCAGGCACCACCCCCACCCCCATTTCTCCTAGGGTGCTGTGTGCTCAGGCTGCTTGATGGGCAGGTGAGCAGAAAACACTTGGCAAGGATTAGCACCTTCAGAGTGCAGGAATCAACCAGAGAAGAGACCAACTCAGAGAAGGATTGAACAGACTTTTGTTTGGATTGTTTGTTGTTGTTTTTCCAACAAAAGGGCAACAGAGCTGAATATATGGGAAATGATAAAAACTGGCTGCCCCTTTTCTCCCTGGGACAACCAGATGCCATGATGTACTTGGGACAGTCCCTGTTAACTCTACATGTCCAGTCTCGGAAATGGGCTGGTTTGGATGCTTTGTTATGAGGTTTCGCTACATTAGAAATCAAATTGTGCCCACAGGATATGGTGAAGTCCTAACCCCTTTTACCTGGGAATGTGACCTTGGTTGGACATTGAGTCTTTGAAGATGTCAGCAGTTAACAAGAGGTTATTGTTGTTATGTGTTGTTATATGTTATTGTTGTTATGTGCTGTTGAAGTTGTTTGCAACTCATAGCAACCCTATGTACCAAGAGCTCTGAACTCTGCTCTATCCTGAGTCAACCTTATTGTCGCTGACATATTTGCCTCCTTTACCCTAGTAACTAAGTCAATTCATCTCATCCAGGGTCTTCCTCTCTTACGCTGTCCCTCCACCCTCCCAAGAATGACATCCCTCCTCTTCAGGGACTGGGCCCTCCTTGCAACGTGCCCAAAGTATATCAGACAGAGCTTCAGAGTCCTTACAACCGAGGAGCAGCCTGGACCCTCTCCAGGACCCCATCTAAATCCTTATAACAGAGAAGAGACACAGACAGCAGGCGGCTGTGAAGACAATGACCCTGCAGCAGTGACCTAATGACCACCTGATGCTTCCAGAAGCCAGAGAGAGAAAAGGCAGGCTCTTTCCCTAGAGCCTTTGGGAAGAACATGGCCCTGAACCTGGACTTGCAGCCTCCAGAGCAGATGGAGAATGCATTTCCATTCTTAGAAGGCAATCTTACAAGTTCTTTTGTTATGGCAGCCCCAGGAAACCCTACTTCTCTCCCTCCTCTGATCCTTCTCCTCATTCAGTGATCAAACATTTGCTGTGGGACTGCTGGCCCAGGCTCTGTGCTTATCCATCTCAGGATTAGCAGCGTGGTTGCCCAAGTTCAGAGAAAAGAACAGAGATGGACACTTTCACTCCAGATGCAGGGCAGAGCCAGAAGTGCAGGGAGGCCAGAGTGAGAGGGATCAGCCTTTGAAGCCCCGTTCTGCCACTCCCTGACCCCTGGTCACATAAGCTCCTTGTGACTCTGTTTCCTATACAGAACATAGGGATATTGCATGTTGCGTATGTTTTAGGATACTGCAATGGTGAACTATTATGAATGAAGAATGCTCTAATACAAGATGTATTTCTGTTATTAGTAGGGGGCCTCCTTAAAGTTCCTGCAGCTTGGACACCTCCCCTTCCATGTGGTCTCATCTTCTCCACAGCACCTTCCTGCCAGACCCCCAGGCACAGGGAACAGCGAGCCTGCTCCTGCTCTGGGCTCACTCTGTGCCAGCTTCTCTCCTCCTTGTGCTATCTACGATCCTTGCAACTCTTCCTCCAGAATGATATCATGATTTTATGGATTAAAGAGACTGAGGCTTGGACAGATGCACATTATGGTTGTGGTTGAGTACCATCGAGTCAAATCTGACTCATAGCTGACCCTCCAGCAGGTTTTCCGAGGCAGTTCATAGCATGGGAGCAGATTGTCCATCCTCTCTTGCGGAGGCAGCTGGTGAGATTTGAACTGTATGCCTTTAGGATTGCAATGCAGCTTCTTACTGGTAGGCCACCAGAGCTCCCTGGATAGATGTATAGAGGGAGAGAGAATAGCTCCTCCTCCTCCTCCTCCTCAATGCTGACAGGTTGGAACTCACTCGTAGCTGACCCTCCACTGGGTTTCCTGAAGCAGTAAATTACACAGGAAGAGACTGCCCATCTTTCTCCCCCAGCATCCATTGGTGGCTTTGAACCGCCAGAGCCACCTTTCCACCAAAGTCGCCTTTACACCATTGTGTGGATTAAAGTTTAACCAGGAGCAGCTGCATCATTCGTGGGGCTTGATGCAAATAAACATGTGGAGCTCTTTACAGAGAGAGAGAGAGAGAGAGAGTGTTAAGTGTTTTGAGATGATGACAGTGAAGCCTGGAACTGAATGGGACCACTTCTTAGTGTGGGGTGCCATGGGACCTCACAACCTGAATGTCCACACAATGGCCCTGGGGGTGAGGAATCCTGGTGGTGCAATGGTTAAGCACTCAGCTCTTAGTCAAAAGGTTGACAATTTGAACCTGCCACGCGTTCCTCAGAAGAAAGACCTGGCAATTCTGTTCTGTAAAGATTACAGTCTAGAAAACCCATTGAGGCGAGTGTGCTGAGCGCCCGCAGAGCCAATGAGAGTTAAAACGGACTTGCTGGCTCCGGACAGCAATCACGGAGAGACTGCCGTCTTGTTCCCAGTTCTTCCTGTGAGCCGGGCAGCACCTTCGGAACTTTTCAGTGCAGACCATGTGAAGCGAGTCCCTAACCTCTCTCAGGGTGCTACGGGCAATTAGAATGAAGGCGTGCAAAGTTCATGGACCTCAGGACTCTCTGTCGAAGAAGAAAGTTTTATTCTTTTGTGGAAAATTGCCCCAAAGGCTTCACACCAGATAGAGCTCATCGCTGGTGTGTTATTTGGCCTGTACAAGGTTTAAAAATACCCCCACGCTGTATTTCCAAATCAGAACTTGCATATGAAAGCTTGCATTGCTGGCTTTTTCTGGAGGAAAAAAAAGCAGCACCTTTTGGCAGCCTCTTGCTAAATGCAGTCAAACCCACCTGGACTGTAGCACTGCAGGTGTCTCTGGTCTTGGCAGGGGCTCTGCATCCGCTCAGTCTCCACCCAGCCCGCAGTGCTCACGTTGTGCCTGGATCCTAGGAATGTTTGCATTTGCCCTGGGGACCAGCCAGGAATGCGCCAGATGTCATTCAGCTCACCTTTCAGCTCTGACCCTGAGTCTCTGGCCAGGGCGTCAGAACGGGGTATCCTAATTTTATTTCCACTTGATGGTGAAAATACACATAGTAAAACAGATGCCATCGCAGCCGTGTCTGTATGTACTGTTCAGCAGACATAGATTACATTCTCCAAGCTGTGTAACGTGTCCACCCTCCAGTCTTGACTCTCCACTTCCAGATCATTCCACCGCTATTAGCATAAACTTCACGTCCCCTAAGGGGGAAAAGAACCCCAACAACTCAACCCAAACAAACAAAAATGCCCCACAAAACTAGAACCCTTGCTTTCTGTCTACTATCACTAATAACCATTGGTTTCTAGATATTTTCTTATTTCATCTAAGCAAGGTCGTATAATAGTTGTCTTTTTACAACCCGCTTATTTTGCTCAGCCTGTTTCCAAGGCTTCCATGTAAAGGCATGCATGCATCAAGACTCCATTTCTCCTTACAGCTGATTTATTATTATTATTATTATTAATTCCAGAGTCAAGCATAACTTTCTTAACGATGAGAAATTTTTGTGTCATAGATCTATGCTGTGAGTGGGTGCGCTTGAGTCTAAATTCAGAAACCTACTTGCTCCTTACAGACTCCAGACTGGGCCTAGGGGGTTCACTCATTTTAGGGACCTTCCCAAGAGCTATCTGGGCCCATTTGTGTGACGTCGACTCTCTGCAAAATGAGCACAGCAAAATAAAAAACCACCCCTGTGTGGCAGATTATCTAATTAGCGGGGCCCTGGCAGGGGAAGAGTAGATGGATGCTAAGCGTGTCGATAATTACGTCCTTGGTCCTCAGCCAGGGGCCCCTCTTCCTCTCCGGCCGCTTGCCAGCTGGGGGAGAGACCACAGGCTTCTTCAGGAGAGCTCGGAGCCCCAGCCTCCCACTCTGGAGACAGGAGCTATTTCTGTGTGTGCGTGTGGGAAGGGTGGGAAGATGGAAGGAAAAGTGAGAAAATGTATGTAAGCAAATATTTCAAAGAAAAGAAGGGAGGCTGCGTCTTTAAGCGGCATTATAAAATAATCGATGCCGTTCTGCCAGATACTCAAATGAGCAGCAGGCCCTTTGTAGCCCACGGAGACACTAATTATTGCCAGTTCCAGCCTTGGTGCAGCCTGGGGGAAGTTACCGGAAAATGAAGCCAGTCCGGGTTCTCATTCTCACCTGCCTGGCAGTGATCTCCTAGAAATGGAGCCGGCGCTGGGCCCACGCTGGAGAAGACGTATCAGATCCCACTGCAGGTTCTGACCAGGGTGTCCACAACTTTCCATTTTCACGGCAAGGACAAAATACACCTCAGTGTGATTTAACAAACAAACAAACAACAAAAAACAAAAAACCTCAAGGATATTACTTACAGGGACAAAAGGAGATGTTGAGAGAGAGAGAGATAGGAAGGGGAATGATAAACCTGGAAAGTCTGTCTTGTCCTTTACAAGAAAAAATAGGCAAGAATGTTTACAGCTAAACAAGAGTGATTCCTTCTGGTCAAACCTTCCCTTACCTCCATCTCAAAATTCAAACAAAAACTTACTGGGAATTATGTACGCACAATGGAATTGTGTACACACAAGAGAACTGTGTACACGCAGGAGAAATAACTTTGTAAATTATTACCTAACTTGGGAGGGCCTGGAGAGCATTTTGCTCGGTGAACTAACTCAGTCCCATAAGGATAAATATTGTATAAAACCATTATTATAGAATGAGTATAAGCATCCTGGAGGGGTGGGAGAGGCTGGAAGCAGAGGGATGTGGATGTGCAGGGGGAAGGGGGGATTAATCATTGAATTGTACAATTTGATGGGTGGGGGCTGAGGGAAATGGAAAGAATTTGTTCTGGTTTGTATTTGAATTTTGTAAATAAAGTAGTAGAAAAAGAAGTAAAAAAGGAACTGCTTTTTTGCACTGTCCATGCTTACAATCTTTCAGAAGCAGGTTGCCAGGGTTTTCTTCTGAGTTACCCATGGGTGGGTTTGCACTGTGATTGTTTTGGAAAGTAACCGAGTGCTTAAATGTTTGCATTAACCCAGCAACTCGGCTTCTCCCTCTTCTTCCTTTCCGACCTTTAAGGGGCAGGCTGCAAAGGTGAATTTGCGTCTAAATGAATATTGAATGAACAGAACCGAAATGGAAACATCCTGGCAGGACTGAGTCAGCTTGCCTGCTGGGGACAGACATCCGCAAGTGACGCAGATCAAATTGCATCAAAACCCAGTTTTGCTTTTGAGAGGCTCTGGACATTCAGGCTTTCTCTCTTGGTTCCAGTAAATCCCGAAAAGTACATGTACTTGCCTGTAACTTACATTTCTGCTTCTCATTCTAGTTAAAACGAATTTGGATTTGATTCCACTTGGATTTAGTCAATTAACCTTTTTTAATTTTGGTTTGATTTTCTGGGCTGGTTCTCAACTGGGTTATGTTTACGATCCACGCACGCATGAGCACTAGCTCACATTCCAAATAGCCATGCTCCGTGGAGCCAAGTAGTCTAATCATTGATGGCAATGATTAAAATTGCAGGATCTAATGGATGGGAAGTACCTAGAGCTACTTCTATCTCCCCACATAGAACAGAGAGGAAGCAGGGCAAGGACCCATCTTTCCTGATAAGCGGGAATGGATAGTGTTATTGTCAACGGTCACACAATAAATCTTGCTTCACAGTGATTTGAGGCAGACTATTTGGTGTCACCTCCTAATATGACTGAGAAAAAGCCCCAAGTCTGACGTTTCTACTGTAGTGGATGCTGTGGGTCCTTCATCAGATGCCTCTCCAGGGCAGGTGTGCCCCTCCTTCAGCTGCTGTGCACGGGGGCTGCCCCCTCTCAACATTGCAGGAACAGGAATTGTCCTCCCATGGGAAGTTATTAGCTATTCTGCTTTAAGAATGAACAAGTCTGTCTGGGAGGAAGGGTAACCAGTTTTCTCCTGAGAGGCAAGGAAGGTGAAACTCACAGACTCTGTGCATGCTATCAGGAGAGGTCTGTCTTTGGAAAAAGACATCATGCTAGGGAAGGTGAAGGGTCAGAGAAAGAGAGGGCAACCCTTAACAGGAGAGACTGATGTAGTGACTGGAGCAATGGGCTTGAACAAATCAGAGACAGTGGGGACGCCGCTGGGGAGGGCAAGGCTTTGATCTGCTTCATAGGCTAAGTGTGAGTCATCATGGCACGTAACAACAGTCACCCTGACCTCTAACCTAACCTCCACGGCACAATGACTGACCTACATAGACTTACAAGGCCCTTGGCCTCAACACAGAGACAATTCTGGGACAAAATTCCTGTTTCCGAGTTTCCTGTAGGAGCCACCCATAGTGAGCCAGGCTATTGCCTGCCAAGACCACATCCTCATTCAGCTCCTTCCCCTGTCCTGACTTCCTTTTCCCCTGAATAAGAATCCCTGCCTCTGGCTCTGTTTCTTCCCAAGTACTTTTTTTAAAAAAAAAAAGCTAAAGATGTCAACTGCCTTCTGAAAGAAGTCATTTCAAGTTCAGATGCGCTCCTATCTGCAGGGTGCAGCCACTGCTCTTAAGAAGCAAAGACGATAAAGGTTTATCTTGCATACTTTGGGCACATTGCTAGGGGAAGCTATTCCTTGGAGAGGGACGTCATGCTCGGAAAGGTGGAGGGATGGCAAAGGAGAGGAAGACCCTAAGCCAGGTGGATTGACACAGTGACTGCAGCAATGGGCTCTAGTGTGTCAGAGGCGGTGAGGACGGCACAGGATGGGACAGGGTTCAGATCTGTGAGATGTACTCAAGTCAATGGCACCTAACAGCAACAACAGCTGCAGCAGGGGCATCTTAATGTCATGGTTCTGTGACCTGAGGAGTTCTGATTTAGCAGATGGGCCTTGCTTTCTGGACTCGGTGTTTGAGTGTCTGTGAGCCCAACAGGGCCAGCTGTGCCCTGTCCTCAGGCCTCTCATTGAGTACAATTTCCCGATTACTCCTAACAACAAAGCAATGTCAAAGTCAATCTGGATTTCTTTCTGATCTGAAAAGAATTCCTTTGCAAGCAACACTTCCTCCACTCTTCTCTTGCATCCTAAAATGCAAAAGAAAAACAAAACAATAGAAAACGCCTCAACCCAGCAATTCTATTATCAGCTCTTAGAGAGCTCTTTCTTCCTCCCTCACCCTCAAATTGTTTTCTCTCCCCCTTCCACATCTTCCACACAGCTGGGAGGACCATCAGATTGAGGAGGAAAAAAGGCAAAGCCATACAGCTTTGTTGCAGCAAAAATGGCACTTCCTGCCCTGCATCCATGGCTAAGTTCTTTGCCATGTGAATCATGGTGCTTGTGAGATGAGTCTCTGTTGAATAGGAAGGATCTCAAGGCCATAGGAATCACTTTGAGGTGCTCTGTGGAGAAGGGCTTTAAGGAATCACTACATGATTCAAAACTGAGAAGGGCGTACGCCATGGATGTGTCCTATCTCCATATATTTTCAAACTATGTGCAGAACAGATTATCCGGGAGGCTGGGCTCTGTGAGGAGAAATGTGGCATCAGAATTGAAGGTAGGCTCATCAACAATCTGCGTTATGCAGATGACACAACCCTGCTTGCTGAAACTGGGGAGGACCGGAAGCACTTGCTGCTGAGGGTCAAGGACTGCAGCCTTCAATATAGATTGAAGCTCAATATCAAGAAAACAAAGATTTTCACCACTGGTCCAATTGGCAGCATCATGATGGATGGTGAAGAGATTGAGATCGTTGGCAGCTTCAGTTTTCTTTGCTCTACAATCAACACTCTTGGTACCAGCAGCCAGGAAATTAAAAGATGAATTGCATTGGGAAAGTCTGCTGTCAGAGACCTCTCCAAAGTAGAAGAGCAATGATGTCAGTCTGGAGACTAAAGTGTGCCTGATCCAGGCCATGGTCTTTGCAATTATTTGCTATGCATTGGAAAGCTGGACAATGATAGGGATGATAGAAGAACTGATGCCTTTGAGCTGTGGGCTGGAGAAGAGTATTAAGTATACCATGGACTGCTAGGAGAACAAACAAGTTCATCCTAGAGAGAGTGAAACCAGGCTGCTCCTTGGAGGCAAGGATTCTGAAACTCTGACATACTTTGGACATGTTGCAAGGTGGGATCAGTCCTTGGAGAGGGACAGCATTCTACGGAGGGTGGAGGGACAGCACAAAAGAGGAAGAGCCTCAATGAGATGGTTAAATTCAGTGACTGGGGTAATGGGGGTAGGTATATCAGAGACAGTAAGATTGGCAAGGGACAGAGCAGGATTTAGGGTCACTATGAGTCACAGGCAACTCAACAGCACATAAAAATAACAATGAGAAGAGTTCTATAATACAGGAGCATGGAAGTCTACTAGAAAGCCTTATAACATGGAGGTTTACCCAAAAACTGGTCACAAGTTAAACTACCCACTGAGATTTCAAGGGCAAATTCTTGGGAAGAAGATTGTTAGAACTTTCTTCAGAGTAAGACATTTTAGAGGTGGGATAGGACATGAACTTGACCTTTAATGAGGCCCATATTTATTGGATACTCAATCATTGTTGGCCATCTGCAATGAAAACACTGTTTCTGGTGCTGGCCTGAGCTTGGGGCAGGAGTGAGGTGAGACTAACCCAGAGGCTTATGGAATCAGAGAGATGTGCTGGCATGTGACAGATGGCTTGCAATGAAGTTGAAAATAGTTTTGCTCCTTCATGTACCAGGGACCTCTGCAATGCGACTGGCACACTTTCCATCAAGCAGAGGTGACATTTATCCCTCCAGCCCTGGGATACAGAACCTGCCGTGTGACTTGCTGTGGCCAGTGGACCTTTTGCAAATGCACATGTCACAAGCAAGGATGTGAAAAGCACTTGTGCATAGAGAGCTCAGCTTCTCATTAAACCCAAACGCTACACCAAGCCAGTTACTTCTGAATCTATTCTGACCCAGCGATCCCAAGGGTATCAGAGTACAATTTTCCTGCATTGGATTTTCAAGGGCAGATTTTTTTTTTTTTAGGATAATCACCAGGACTGTCTTCTGAGTGATCCCAAACATACAACTTGTTGGTTAACACTCAAGTGATCAGATCAATGCTCCTGGCACCAGCAGCCATGAACTTAAAAGACAAATGGTATTGGGGAAATCTGCTGTCAGGGACCTCTCCAGAGTGCTGAAGTGCAAATATGTCAGTCTAGAGACTAAGGTGCGCTTGATCCAGACCATGACATTCAAATTACTCATTATGCATCAGAGAGTTGTCCAATGTCTAAGGATGACAGAAGAAGAATTGACGTCTTTGAATTGTGGTGCTGGAGAAGAGTATTGAAACTACTAGGGACCTAAAAAAAGAGAAAATACTACGGACTTCCAGAAAGACAAATAGGTCTGTCTTGGATGAAACCAAATTTGTCCTAGGAGGCAAGGATTTTGAAGCTCCGTGTCACATACTTTGGGCACATGGCCAGGAGGGAACAGTCCTTGGAGAAAGACATTATGCTTTGAAGGGTGGAGGGATAGTGGAGGAGAGAAAGACCCAGGATGAGATGGATTGACACAATAACTGGGGCAATGGGATTAGGTGTGTCAGAGTCAGTGAGACTGGCTCAGGACAGGGCAGGCTTCAGAGCTGTTGTACATAGGGTCACTATGAGTCACAGGCAACTCGACGGCACATTAACAACAACAATGCAATTGCATGTATCGGTTTGCACCACTCAAGGATGTCTGGGCTTTTGTTACCAGACGCACAAGCTGAGTGCCATCTCCATTGAGATTCCAGCTTAGTCCTATTACAAGGAAACAAAGCAAGCCCCACTGTTGCATGCTTTGGAGTGTGGTCTGGGAGGCTCCCAGCCATGGTTTTGCAGCATAGCTCCCCCTTGCACCCACTGGCCCCACTGGGGCTATAATCCAACTGCTGGCACGTCACCGCCATCAATCACGGGCTCATTAGCTTCCGTGTCCATGTTCTGGACGCCGCCAGCAGACAGTCCTCTGTCCACCGGCTTGTTAACAGCATTAGGAAAACCTTGGCTCCAGTCACTGGCCTGCTCCTTCCTATCCGGGCACACTCACCAATCTATCCATTTTATTAAGAAACAATCACGATGCAGCACACTTCTCCCTCACCCCACCCCCCCACCCCAACCACGCACACACTTTAAATAGAAGGTTCGCAGAAGGCGGAAGATTTATGGCTGGTGGTTTAGAATGCAGGAGGTAGCCCAAAGGAGCTCGGAGATGTCCTTGGAGTTGAGGCTGGGCGGAAGTCGGTCCTGGGCCCTCCAGAGGCCTGTCAGCAGGTGCGGCCTCCCTCCATCCCTCATGCAGCCAGCACACGGCCTTCCTGCTCCCTGGGCATTCCCGTAAGCCTCTGGCACCCACAGCACTTAATCACCACATGGCCGCGTATAAAAATTTAAGAAGTCTGCTGTCTCAAAGAAATGAATCCCATATCATTTTGAATACTTCCTCCCCCACTCCTGTTCTTTCTTCTCCCTCATCAGTCTTAATTCTACTGAGGGGGCTTATTTCGGGAACACGCTCTGAATAAAAGCTGTAGGTGGAGTGCAGGTTTGAGGAGTGTTCTCCGGAGGAGCAGCGGGAACAGAGAGACCTGCCCAGGTACAAAGCCTCTGTGTGCCGGCTGGGGGAGCATGGCGGGCTGCCTGCATGGCGGGCTGCTTGTGAAGAGTCTTAGGCCTTCAGGAATCTCCAGGTGGTGCCAATGGTTAACCTGCACAGTTGCTAATGGGAAGATTGGAGTTTCTAGTCTACCTAGCAGTGCCTTGTGAACAAGAAGACCTGTTTTACATCCCTCAAACTAGCCACCAAAAACAGCAAGGAGTAAGATCTGTCCTACATCCCTCAAACCAGCCATGGAAAAATGCAAGGAGCCCACTTCTACTCTGACACATATAGGGTCTCTGTGAGTCAGGATGGACTCAGTGTCAACTTGTAAGGAGTAAGAACTGTTTTACAACCCCCAAACCAGCCACGGAAAACCACAAGGAGCCTATTTCTACTCTGTGAGGCAGAATGGACTTGATAGCAACTGGTATTGGTGTCTTTCAAAGACATGTAATCCTGAATGTGGCTTCTCATCATTTTATGTGCAAGGCTGATTTAGAGATGGGACCAGTCTTCCCTAGAAGGGGCAACAGGTGAGAAGAGCTTGTATCCACTCTTGTAAATTTCATCACCTTTTCATCAGCCACGACTCCTTCCTATAATCATTGTTGTTGTTAGGTGCCAATGAGTTGAGTATGACTCATAGTGGCCCTGTGGACAACAGATCTGAATCCTGTCCTGTCCTGTGCCAGCCTCAATATCTCTGACACACTTGAGCCCATTGCTGCAGTCACTGTGTCAATCCATCAGTTATGAGTCTTCGTCTCCTTCGTTAACCCTCCACCTTTCCAAGAATAATGCCCCTCTCGAAGGAATAGCCCTTTCTAACAACGTGCCCAAAGTGTGTGAGATGAAGCTTCACCGCCTTGTCTCCAAGGAGCACTCTGGCTGCACTTTCTCTAAGAGTCCAAAGGTTAAAAGATCTTAACTGGTTTAGCTTGTAAGCTATAGATAGTCTCATGACAGTGAAGACTATTCTGGACCATCTCTCAGTATAATTAAACTGCCAAAGTAAGCAGAGATTCAAATAGTCATTGGCAAAAGTGAAAAAAAATCAAGATTTGTGTTGGCATTTAGGACTGCAATAGCTCCCGGCCGGGTAAAAGCAGCCAGGGGAGTATGGGATGGTGCTAGAAACAAGGTCCTGGGAGACAGACAGACTAGTACTCTAAGCTATGTGCTCTTGGCTAATACTTGACATTTCATAGGCTCAGCTTTCTCATCTGTAAAATGGGGATTGTTTCCAGACTTAAAGGACAACTAAGAGGAAAGCAGCTGTCACACAAACACCCTGTCAAAGACAGCAGAGGAGGCTAACGCTCTTGTCATGATGAGGCGTCTTAAGAAGAAGATGATGACAATTTCAGAAAACACCAAACTGGGTTAAAGCAAGTATGTGAGCTGTGGGTCCATGAGCAAAAATCCACACTCAGAAGGGTAGGAGCTGAGCATAAGTCAGAGAGGCCAAGCAGAGGCAGCACCTCCAGAAACACGGTTTCCTAGATTCTTCAGCTGAGGCCCTGCTGGCCCTTTCCTGGGCTGGGTCCCACCCCAAGACTCCTGGCAGGTTCTGGTCCTTCACTTCACTTTGCTTACACAGCCTTTTGGCAGGAAATTCCTTTTTCATTGCTTGAGTCCTTTATAACGCATTGTGACTCCATAGGGCAGAGTGGGGTTGTCTTAGCAGAACTCCGGGGCTGTGATTTGCGGAAGCAGCTTGCCACAGCTTTCCCCCACAGAGCCACCGGTGTGTTTGAATGATAAACCTTCGGGGGAGTGGTTAAACAGAATGCTTAACCACTGTGCCAGCAAGGCATGTTATGGCATTTGACTGTGCCAGGCTGGCTCCGTCCTGCCACCTGAAGACCTTGAGATCATGCATGACTTTCACTGCTGGCCATGAGGCCGTAGATGACCTCTGGCAGCCCCCCCAGCGTGTCTCTCTCTGTCCTGGACTCTTGTTAGTGTGTCCAGTCTCTTCCGCTTAACCAGTTACCAGTTACCAGCGGTGAACTTTGCCTCTCTCAGCGCAGTGGCTCCTGCCCCTTGTGCTCAGCATTCTGATACTGAAAACAAAACAAAAACAAACCAATAAACCCAAGCAGATAGCCATTCCCAGCATTGCAGGGACAGGAGGCTCCATCCACTAACAAAATCAGTCCTACTTATTATCTTCAATATATGGGCAGAAGTCTTTATTGCATTTTAATATACTCTTTATCCTTTCAGGCCTGGGACTTGATTCAGAAATCCAGTCGACAATTTCTGGCTTGTCATTTGTTGGCAAAGTACTGGACGTGGGATGCTCCTGCATTTCTGTTTGGCCAGAGGAGAGCGGACACTCGACCTCAGAGTCTAGAGATCTGCGACTGAACCCCGATATAGCCACTAATTATGAGTGATCCCATGGAAGTCATTCAAAGCGGTCTTAGTTAAAAACCTGGGGTTAAAAAAAAGCCAAATAAAAACCAAGCAAATCCGCACAAACGGAGATTTGTACAGCAACATTCATAAATCCGCACAAACGGTGATTTGTACAACAACGTTCATAGCAGCATTATTCACCATCACAAGAACATGGAGACAGCCCAAATGTCCAACCACAAACGAATGGATTGAGAAACTATGGTTGGTACATTCACACAATGGAATACTATGCAGCACGCAAGAGCAAATAACTTTGTAAATTACTACCTAACTTGGGAGGGACTGGAGAGCATTATGCTGAATGAACTCACTCAGTCCCACAAGGAGAAATATTGTATAAAACCGTTATTGTAGAATGAGTATAAAGATCCAGGAAGGTGGGAGAGGCTGGAAGCAGAGGGATGTGGATGTGCAGGGGGAAGGAAGGATTAATTATTGGGTTGTACAATTTGATGGTGGGTGGGGTGAGGGAAATTGAAAGAATTTGTTCAAATTTGTATTTGTATTTAGTAAACAAACTAGTAGAAAAAAAAACCACAAAAACAAAGAAACCAAAAGCCAACAAGCAAATCCACTGCCCTGCCTTGATTCTGACTCGTAAGCTCCTCCGTCATGCCCCTGAGGCTGTAAATCTTTAAGACTCTCCATTTTTCTCTTGTGCAACAGCTGGTGGGATTGACTGCTGACTTTTTGGCTAGGGCCAGATACGTTACATTCTACACTACTGGGTCTTCTTTAAAGACTTGAGAATAGAAAGCTCATCTGGGTAATGAACGGAGTGAGAAGAAAGGAGAAAGTCCAGCAATGAGTAGGCTTAACCATGAGCAACTGTGTCCATTGATTCATCCCCTTTTGGTGGGGAAACTGCAGAGACATAAACGGACCCTCTACTTTTCCCAGCATGAAAAGGTCTTTTTCCAAGACCCCTCCTCATAACATATCCAAGTTATGTGAGATGGAGTTTCACCCTCTTTGCTCCTAAGGCGAACCCTGGTTGCACTTTCTCTAAGGACAGCCTTGTTTGTTCTTTTGGCAGTCCATGGGATTCAATGCTATTTGCCAGCATCACAATTTAAAGATAATAATTCCCCTTTCATCTTCCTTAAGGTCAAACTTTTCCATGCATATGAAGCAACTTAAAATATCATTGCTTGGAGCAAACCTTAGTCTTTAAACTAATATCATTGCTCTTTTGCAGTTCCTATGACGTCATTCTGCTCTGACTACTGAAGCCTGCTCCAGACGTGAGAAGCCAAACGCAGAACTGAGATAAAAATGTCATTGACAAAACAAAGGTCTCTCTGCTGAACAGAACTCACTTTCCTTAGAAGGACTTTTCCATCTGCACTTTATACAATTGGAGACCAGACCTTGGAGACGTCGTAGTTGTTTAAAGTCACAAGGCTTAGTAAAGGGTATAACAGATACCAGAGCTCTTTTACACTCGTCTGTCCATACTGAAAACAGCTCCCAGACAGCCTTGAACTTACTGTCCAAGGGTTTGGGTTCCCTGGTCACACTGGATGAGCTGATGTGAAAGAGGGTTAATACTCCCAACCAATTCCGTCAGTGGTGACAGGTTGATGGTACAAATACCTTATCTGTCTTGAATCCATGCCTGACGGGTCCCCTCATGAGACTTTTTCCAATACACCACACATGCCCCCACCCCCACCCCGGTTCTCCCAGCAGTCTGTTTTCTGATGTTCCCAGCATCTTCAGTTACTTGTGATGTTGTTCAATCTCTGCCTAGACTCTTCCTTCTCTCCCAGGGTTCAGCCTCATTTCCAGTCTCCCTCTGCTTTCTGGCCGTGTGTGTGTGTGTGTATGTGTGTGTGTGTGTGTGTGTGTGTGTGTGTGTGTGTGTGTGTGAACCACACACTGAGCTAGGCTCCCCTGTCTGAGACCCTGAGAAGACTGTATAATGGGAAACCCCACCCTGTACCTGAGTCTGTAGGGTTTGAATTACTTGTACTAGTGGTTTCTGCCTGTGGTCTGGAGATTTCCAAGCTTTTGCAATCATTTCTGTACAACATGCCCAACCACTTTGAGAGGTGGCTATAGGAAATTGTCTGTTTCCTTATCCCCCTGGCCCTTCATTCCTTTGGAATGGGCCGCCCTGGCCCCACTTATAGTTTATAAGGCTCATCTGTTAATGATTACAAACCTGGCCACTCCCCCGAAACAAAACTAGACCTTAACATGCCCGAGTGTTCTTGAGAGGGTTCACCGTCTAGGTGAGTAACCTGTGAGTCAAGGGCACGCTGACCTTGGGGGTAGGGACTGAATTTGCCCCTGACTACCCCATTTGACTGTGCTGGGACCATCCTTGAGCTTTCCCTCACATATTTCCTACATCCTTTCTGCTTTCAATTGGAGATGTTCCTGGGCCAGGTTTACATGAGAGAGGGATGGGTGAGGATGTGAGACAGGGTCCTGGGTGAGGATGGAAGGAGCCGGGGACTGGGGGCAGCGATGACTTTGCAAAGCCCCGCCTCTGGGTAGGGCTGCGTGCAGCAGACCCTAGGGAAGCCTGACCAGGCATCTTGTTCCCCTCTTTCAGCGGGTCCCTAGAGGAGGAGGGTCCTGAGGGGAGAGTCTCCGCAGAGACGATGTCAGATGAGGCCGGCTCAGGCTTCTGGCACCTCTCCTTGCACCACAGAGAAGCAGAGGGGAAGCCATGTGAAATCAAGGATTACTTGTGATTTGAAGAATGACATGCTTCTTAACGGCATTTAAAAATCCACCAGGTGGCTTGGCTGAGAGGAGCACAGCATGCTGGTAGGGGATCTGAGGTGAGATCTGATTCCTAAAAACCCATTGCTATCCATCCTCTCTCCTGGCACACCACGTGTGACAGCGCGGAACTGCTCCACAAGATTGTCATGGGAAAGTGGATGGTCAGGTTGACATTTCCCCAAGCCTCTGGGTGGGTTCAAACCACCAACCTATTGCTTATTTGTCCAGCACTAACCATTTGTGCCACCCACAGACTTTGATACACTGCCTAGGTGCACGAAAACAATAAAAACGGCAGCAGAATCTAGTCAGAGCACACGGTGTTTTCCACTGAATATTTGACAGAGTATATTCGAATGGGGGTGGTGGGTGCCTGCAAATCCATACTTGCTGAGAACTTAATGGGTTCCTCTGCTTCTTTATAGCTTTTTGAAGCAACTTATTCATGCAAAGGGCTATTTCTTGAATAATGAATGTCCTGTGAAGTTAGGAGGTGCAGTAACCACCTTGGCACTTGCCCTTCCTCCTGATCAAATAGACTGTCCCCTTAGCTTCTTCTTGGGTGGGTTGTGATGGAATCAATGCTCTAGACAGTTTGAAAACACCCACACCAAATCTGTACCTTTCAGTGAGAATGTTTGCAATGCATGTTTTCATTGTATTTGTAGCAACCTTTTTCTAAATCCTTCTAGTTTCTCTGCAGACATTACACCAAGGCTTCCTCTCATCCTCCACTGTGTGGCTGGGAGGAGGCACTTTGCCAAGTGGGCACATTGGTGCACGAAGCAGCTTCAAGACTTTGAGCTGCTAATCAGCTTTCCTTGGTAGTGTTGGCAGGGGGAGGGGAGGAAGGAAAGCTGTGGGCTCCGCAAGCCAGTTCTTTTATTCTATCAATGATCCGCCTTCCTGGAAGGCAAAAAAAAAAGATTGAAAGATGCTGACGATGACAGCGAAGATTGCCCAAGTATCTCAGGAAGCAAATGGCTCGTAAGAAAACTGCAAAATAGAAAGGGATGGGGGGTGAGGGGTAGGACCAATTTGATGAGTAAGGTATTCATGAGTCAGAAGCACAAAAAAGAAATGCATCTGAAACCTGGGTAGGACGCTAAACTGCAGGGAAATGGTACTTGGCAAAGTTAGGAGTGGTTTTTTCAAACTTAGCTCAAGAACAATGGAAAAATTGTTCCAGATATTCAGGGAGACTTGGGACAGAGCCAGATTGACCCAAACCCAGCGCTGTCTGAGAAGGGGCGCAAGGAAGGAAAGGAATGGAGAGAGAAGAAAATGAAATAACTACAGACGTTGAGAGAGGCCAAGTTTGCCGAGCCAGTACTTGATGAATGGCAAGGCTGCCGGGGTTCCAGAATCTGAAATTACAGGCTGGAGGTTTAATTCAGTCCCGTGTGGAGTGAACAGGATTCCGTCCTGCCTGGGGAATTCAGGGTGAAGCCGATTCCCGTAGGGTGGATTGGGATTTTTCCTCTTTAATTGCACTTGCGCGTCTTTGTGCATTCATTTCTTTATATCCTGGCATTGTTTTCAGAATTGAAAATCTTGTCATGTTAATTTATTTATAATCTAACAGAGGCTGGGAATGCAGAGGTTTTTACTGACAATCTGCAGCAAGTAATTAATGCGCTGCTGCGTGCTGGTGCGTGCTAGAGAAGGCTGGGGGTGGATGGGTCTCTGTAGGGCCCAGGAGTTATCAAGAGGCTGACTTAAACCAGCCGCCTCATTGTCTCATGGAATAGCTCTGAGCAGGTAAATAATGCCATTATTCTTTGTAAACCATTCTGATAAGTTAAAATTTTGGGAAAAAAATCTATTATCATCCAAAGACAGAAAAAAAAAATCCCCTCCATCTCCTTTCTAACATGAAGATTGCTTGGAGATGACAGATTCACTGGAATGTCATACACTCATCATGTGCTGACCTTGGGACTGACTCGTAGCTGACCTTCCAATGGATTTTCAGAGGCTGTAAATCCCACGGAAGGAGTTTGCCCATCTTTCCCATCTTAGAGTAGTTGGTGGTGGATTTGAACCCAGGTGCCTTTGGGTTGGCAGCACAACTCCTTCCCACTAGGGCACCAGAGCTTTCTACAACTTGTGTTAGATGCTAACACAGAAAGAGTCCTGCCTTTGAAGAACTCACAGTCTGGTGGAAGCCTAGAAACAGGCCACCAGACTATCATTTAAAAAAATGCTATTAACAGAAACATGTAAACAGTGATGTGGAACCCCACAAGAAGCGATGAAGGAAGTCTGTGTACATTTGTATATGTGTATGTGAGTTCATATAGGGGTGTGTGTGTGTCTGTATCACCAGGGATGACTCCACAGGCAGCCAGACAAGACCTCTACGTTAAAGAATGAGTAGAATGTCAAAAAGCAACAGTGGAGCAATTTTAAAGAGAAGGAACTGGTGAATGAAGCAGATTGTGATGCAAACAAAAAATGGTTTTTCTGAAGGAAAGAGGGTTGATTAGAAAATAATACTGTTTTCATCTTTGTTCATTTTCCCTTTCCTCCTGTTTCTGCTTTATATTAAATTAAATCTGGACACTACTAGGCGGGCTACAACAGGAGAACCGTGATAAATCAGAGAGCAGTGTTATACCTCAAACTAGTAAGAGGGTGTCTGTACAACACATAGTCAGGCAGTCTGGTACGTCCACTGAGGGAACAGCTAAACTTCAGGAGTCAAAGCTTAAGCAGACTGAGGTGGGTGTTCACCATGGTGAGACAGCCTACCATGAGGTATCAGACCCAAGCGAGGTGAGGAGGGTGTGTATTTGGGGGTGAGGGCTTCCCCAGCACAGTAAGTCAAAGAACAAGTAAAGTGAAGGAGACAAAGATTCATTAAACATGTAATAGGGAGCTCTGGTGGCCTAGGGGCAAGAAGCTGAACTGCAATCCAGAAGGCATGTACATGGTTCAAATCCACAAACTCCTTTTTGGGAGAACGATGGGCGGTCTCCTCCTGTGTGATTAACTGCCTCTGAAAACCTGCTGGAGGGTCAGCTATGGATCAGGTCTGACTTTACGGGAAACAACAGCAATAAAAATGTCATAAGCAACCTCAAGGTTGTACATATTGATCAAGCTCATTCACTTATCCAGTACAAATGTACAAAGCACATATCAAGTTCCAAGGACAAGAGATACAGTGGTGAATCAGGTCAGCACAATTCCCGTCCTTACGGAGTTTGGGGCCTACTTGAAAGATACACCACCCAAAACCAAGGAAGAAAGAGAACAATGTCTTTTGCAGAAATTTAGGTCATTGTTGGATCATAGTGAAAAACCATATCCGAATAGTTCTTGCAAACCTGAATGCAAAGGTTGGTCACTCAATTTTAAACTCCGCCTGTATGGTGTGATATTACTTTTTCCCCCACTTCCTGTTCCCATGAATCATGGAAAAGTCCTTCTTGGAAACCGATAATGCAATTTTGTTATTGTCTACTGTTTTAAGGAATTTGGGAATGAATAACTTTCCAGCAGAGAGTGCTGCATTCTCTCAGCCTGGATACCATTTGAGGAAGAGGAGATTTATTGTAAGATGCTTTGCTGATTAATCTGTAGCTTTCAGTACCTTCCCTTCATGACGCTATCCTCCGATCTTAGTGCTTACTGTCTTATCTTTGTTTTTTCTTCTTTCTGTCCTGAAAGTTTGCTCATAGAATTCTTATTGAGAGGGTGCTCACTTGGTATCCATGACCAGGTGTCTCTCATTTCTTCTCTCTCCTGGACCTGTGGTGCGTCCTGTCCTGACTGCTAGCATTTTATGCTACTTCTGGGTAAATCTGGGTTTGCTGAGGACACACAGTCTCATCTCTGCTTGCTCACTTTTAAATGTGTCCAGACCCATTCACACCTGATTCTGGTACACATTCTTTGTCAAAGAAAAAGAAAAAAAAGGTTTTGTTTGATATTCAACAGAACAATTCTGCTTTCTGTTGCAGACTCACGATGCACATGTCAGGTGCATCAGAATGACAGTACTTCCTTTTTGAGGAAAGAAAACAAAAAGGTAAAAAACCCAAAACAAAAGAGTGTGAATGGAGTAGAGCAACTTGCCACCCCAAAGAGATTACAAACAGATCTGGTTTTCCAGTGCTTGTCTAAATGTTCCTACATATGAACAAATTTCTTTGTTCCTCAACAGTCCTTCAATTCCACTATTCCAAATTAATTTCTTTTCTTTTTTACTTGCTGAAATATATGCTTTGGTTGTTCTTACAACATGCATCTGTGATTTTATGGGCACTCCTGGGTATGAAATTATGAAGAAATGTTTTCCTTTAGTATTTTGCAGTTAGTTCTTTGTCTTTAGATATAGTTCTTCTAGGGATTTTTCTAGTAATCCTGCTTCAAAAAGGATAGCCATCATAGTGATACTTGTCTTTCTTTTATTCTCTTCTGTTTATATTCTACTTTGTTCAGCTTCTTGCATGATTTGCTCAATATATAGATGAACAGGTATGGAGAAAGGATACAACTCTGATGCACACTTTTTTTTTACACATGTAATTCCTTAACTTTAACAAGTATTTTAAAAACAAAGATACAATGATGGTTAATTTTATGTGTCAATTTGGCTGGTCATACTGTTTCCAGTGGTTTTAACAAAAGCTAATCTACTTGCTATCCCTTCATGGAGTGTATATGTGATTAAATTAATTTGTTTTTTATACATGTTAGTCTTTAATTTTAAAAAGTATTGTAAATGCAAAAATCATATAATGGTTGATTTTTAGCCAGCTATATACACTGCTTACTTGTATATGTTTTTGCAGAACTATTTTTTGTTGAGATTATAAAGAAAGTTTATAGAGAATATAGATTTCATTCATTCACTGTTGCAATTTTCCTCCCTGCCCACTCCTCCCATCTAGTTTTATTTTCTCTTTGAAAAAAAAATCTATCATTGTTTTATACTCCCCCCCCCAACCCAAGTCCACTTTACTGTGCAGCTCTTATTCTGGACTGTTGCCATGCAAATAATACCTAATCATTTATTCCTTTTGGAAGCAGGAGTGGCATCCACTTCTTAAACAACATGCCTCCAGAAACTCTATGAACTTTGACAAATGTCAATAGTTACAGAAATACTTCAGGCCTTTTGCTTATAGGGTTGCTTGATTTGAAGGCAAACAACAATAATATTTCTTTTAAGCAGATCACTCCCTCATCTGTTTCAATGCAGTGTACATTATTTATTCCCTCTTTTCTTAGTTTCTCCCCAACCCCGATGTCAGTCCTGATTTATAACAATGGCACTTTCTTAATAGTCCTTAAGAAGCTCCTACTTAGATATCATTGGCCAGAAGTATGCCATTTAGCCCTTTGTAGCTATGTGGGAAGCAGTATTTCAAATTCCAGACTGAAGATGGGCATGGGAGAAGAAGATGGGAATTGGTGTTGGGTTGAAAACCACTTGTGCGCACTCAACAAAATAGGATTAGAGGGGAATTTCTTCAACATAGTAAAAAGTATCTATGAAAACCCAAGAGCCAACATTGTTCTTAATGGAGAG
>NW_006399871.1:6332984-6376956 GCF_000299155.1 Elephantulus edwardii
AGAGAATAGTGCAACAATGAATGAGTGGAAGCCCAAAATCTCTGTAAATGTTTATGAAAATTAATAAAATATAATTATAGGGAAAAAAAAGAAAACCACTTGTGCCCATCACAACACAAAGTCAGGAGGTCATACTTATAAAGAGATGATGTTGTCGTTGGGCACGATTTGTTATAACAAAGCACTATTTTTCCTTTTGTGACTGAGATATTTCACTCAGCATAATGTCCTCCAGGATCAGCCATTTTATACAATATTTCATGAGTTCCTTGTTTTTCAACAATGCATAGTATTCCATTGTATGAATATACCAGAGCTGCTCTATCCATTCGTTTGTTGATGGGCACCTAAACCATGCAGTGTTCCCTTGCTTTGTTCCAATGACAGTTTCTTGGTCTAGGTATAGGTTTTGTATGACAGAAGAAGAATGAACGCTTTGAATTGTGGTGTTGGAGAAGATCACTGAATGACTCATGGACTGTCAAAAGAAAAACAAGTGTTTACTGGAAGAAATGCAACCAGGTTGCTCCTTAGAGGCAAGGATGATGAAAGTTTGTTTTACAGACTTTCAGCGTATTGTAAGAAGAGACCAATCTTTGACCAAAGACATCATGCTGGGAAAGACAGAGAGTCAGAGAGAGGAAGACTTTCAACAAGATAGATTGATACAAAGACTGTAACAACAGGTTTAAACTTATCAGAGAGGATAAGGATGGCCCAGAATACAGTAAGGTTCAGATCTGTTATTTACAGAATTGCTATAAGTTGTAGTTGACTGAGTGGCATCCAACAACAACAACCATCTCATGTGCTGGGAACTTCCAAGCTTAGAAAGATGGCAGAGAAAGATGCCTACTTTTAAGAGATGTCTCCTTGTTTGAGCAAAGCAGAGCATTCCAGTATTTCCACCAAGGGTATTTATTTATGTATTTTTCTTTCTTTATTTTAAGCTGGTTTACTTACCAAGGGTACTTATTACTAGTTGTGTTTGTCCTTTTACTTGGAGTTAGGGGTCAGGGGGAAGTGCCTCTAGTTGTGGTGTCCTTTTCTCTTGAAATCACTGCTACCCACTTTTAAGTGTAGCCTGCCATTCTGGAAATGTCAGAATTGCTTGTTTCTCCCAGCTTCTGTCATGTGGTGCAGGAGTATGTAGGCAACAAGTGATTTAAAAAAAAAAAAAAGAATGACTGTAGTATGGTATGGGAAAAAGAGGTTTGTCTTACTAATAGTACTACTGTTGTTTTATGACATGTTTTAAAATTCTATCCTTTGATACAGTATTACAATAGCCTTTCTAATATCTATTATATGTATGGATATATAAAATTTCATGTACACATACATTTTTTTTCTTATATATCAGACATTTTACATGTTGGGACATTGTTTTTGTGAATAAATTCCTGATTTTTAGCCCTTACCGCAGAATAAATGCTCAATAGTACATATTTAAAAAAAGAATGACCTTTTAATGTCTTCCCTTTGAGTAAAATCCACATCCCTTTCCATGTTTTTGGTTCGCACAGTTAATGCACTCAGTTGCTAACGCAAAGGTTGAAAGTTCAAGTCCACCCAGAGGTATTTCAGAATAAAGGCCTTCCAATCTACTTCTGAAAAGGCAGTGATGGGAAACTCAGTGGGACACAGTTCCACCCTGAAGGATGTATCGTCTCCATGAATCAGAACCGACTCAAGAACAACTGGGAGTGTGTCCTTGTCCTGCAGGGCCCACACTTGTCCGTATCTGGTCATTGCAAAATCGGGAAGCTGAACAATAAAAGCTTATCAGAAATAGGGACACTGGGTGGGGATATAGAGGTTTACTCGTGTAGGATTTGAAGAAAACTTAAGCAAGCACTGTTTATAGAGGTGTGATTGGAGCCCAGGTGAAGTAGGAAGTTCCATGCTGAGCTGTTAACAGAAAGGTCAGCAGTTCAAACTGACCAGTCACTCACAGGAGAAAGATGAGAAATCTCTCTCCCTAAAGATTTGTCGCCTCGGAATCCCGATGGAGGGTCACTGCGAGTCCGAGTGGACTGTGAGGCAGTGGGTTCGGGTTTGGTTCTGGCTTGGCTGGGGATAAAGGACCAAAAAAAGATGGTGAGTGTTATGGATTGAACTGTCTCCCTTAAAAAGAGATGCCAAAGTCTTCACCTCTGTGGCAGTGAGCTTGAACGTGGTTGACTCTGAGGTCTTTCCTTGATGATGCTGTTAGTTATGTTAGCAAAGTCACATTAGTTGATGTTGGGTGGGTCTTCCTTCATCCCTTCTGAGTGGTCTCTTATAAGAGGAAAGGGTCATTAGGGAAACTATACCCAGTGAGAAGGTGCACATGAAGGTGTATCTACAAGCAACCCAGGAGATCCAAGGAATGCCGGCGGGTCCGGAAGGAATTGCTAAAACCCTGATCTGGGCCTCCAGCCTCCAGCACTGTGAGGCGATACATTCCCATTCTTTTATGCTCCCCGCCTTGTGGCACTTTGTGAGGGCAGCACTAGGAAACCAAGAAAGCCATGGTGCCCAGAACAATCAACAGCGGGAAAGACTGCTCTGTGCAAAAGCTGCAGAGGCAAAGAAAGGAGTGGAGTGGCCAGAGTTCAGCTCAGAACGAAATCCGCCGCAGGTCTGTCCTCCGAAGAGTTGTAGCCGCTGTCAAAACCTCCCTACACGGCAGGGGTTAGAATGGGGCTAAACCCTCTCTTCCTTCTTGCTTTCTCATCTCCTACGAGGGCTTCCCATTGACTGAAATCAAGTGAACCAGGTGACAGAGTCCACAGAACTCAGCATTCAGACTCAGCAAATGTACTTGCAATGCCAACACAAAGGCATTTGGTTTGAGTCCATTAACTCTGGTATGGGAGAAAGAGAAGATACTGTGTGATTTAGTGTCTCCTGAATGTTAGCTATCAGTGGGCTCCAACTAGATGGAACATACAACAACAATAACATATACAACAGACTCAGCAAATATTGAGAGGTGGTCAGGGTGGGCGGGAAAGAAGGACCAGAGGAGCCAGCGTGGGCTGCTTACTCTCGCCAGTAAGCCTTGGGGCCCCACCACTTTGTTTAGACTAGTGTGGGTAATGCCACGGGAGAAAGTGACTTCTCTAGCCTTCCTTTTCTTTCTCATTGGCATCAAGGTGGAACCAACTCATCGCTGGCCCTCCATTGGGATTTAGAGGCTGCAAATTGCATGGGAAGAGATTGCTCGTCTTTCTCCTGTTAGAGCTTCTGGGGAATTTGAATCCCTAGAGAGTCTCGGCCTTTGGGTTAACAGTGCAACGTCCTCTGGGCTACACCTCCAGAGCTCCTTCTAGCTTCCAGTAAACACGTGAACTCAGAATCACCCTTTGTTAGCACAAGTTTCCCCAGGCATCTCCCCATTTTGTATCCCATCCTGTTGAGGAGGTATTTGTACCTGCACCAAAGACACCAGCCTATTGGCTCCTCTGCAAGTGGGCTGGTGGGCCGTGGAGCTCCCATCGACCTGCTCCTGTGTGGATTCAGCAGGCAGACCCACCCTACCAGGCCAATTTCTAGAAGCATTTACTCCGAGCTTCCTTGCCAACTTCTTCAATATTAATGGTAGTTGTAGGTGGAGTAATAACTAGGGATGAAGCTTGGGAAGGCGTAATGGAACTTACAGATGCAAAGTACAAAGGCATGGAAAGCTGCCTGGACTCTGCCAAGTTTGGAAAATCGTTTAGAATCTTTCAAAGAAGATAGAGGAAGAGGGAAAGTCGTAAGTCAAATGCCAAGGTAGCCTCTAGTGGGTGAGCCCATTAGCAATACTTTTGAGACCGGCAAGCTTCGAGAACTTTGCGGGTTGTGAAATTGTCTGGGCAGAATCCAAGAATGTATTCAGAGACAAAGGTTGCTGAGAAGCGGAAGCAACACTTTTGCAGAGCTTGAAAATTGCTACCTCTTCATCCTCTTCTTGCCACGTATTCCAGGATGCCTTCTTCATCAAAACAACTTGTTCACTCCATTGGAGAGCCTTTTAACAATGGAACCTTTTGTGGAAAACATCTCAGATGTGCTGAAAAATTGCAGAGCTATATTTCAATGGGCTCCTACATTAGATTTACCCAATATTAACATTATACCATGCCTAATTTATTTCTCTCTCTCAATATATATGGTGGAACAATATAAAAGATGTTAAGTGTCAGCTCTGACTTAAAGTGAACCACATGCACAACACAGCAAACCGTTGGCTGGTCCTGCAACATCTTCTCAACTGTTGGTGGAGTCAAGCTTTTTCTTGTGGCCACTGTGTCATTTCAATACCATATCACCTTGAAGGGATCACCTGCCATCGTGATACGAAGCCATATTCCCTTACAATCTGTACAATTTTCATTGGTCAATTTTCTCCATGGTCTGGAAACTGCTGAAATCTGTTCACCCTGGTGACCTTCCTGATATTTGAAATACCGTTCAAAGCTTCCAGCATCATGTCAACAGACCTGTCAGCACGTTAGGACAAACTGACAGACAGGTGAGAATTAAGTTACAGAGACCAAGCATCCTAAGTTCAAGATTTCTTATTTATCTCCCACGAACAAAGATATTCTTTTCCATAACTGCAGGTCAACAGTCAAATTTAGGAAATTTAACATTGCCTTAATAATATTCTGTTATATATTAATTACATCATAATGCTATTCCATTATGTTTCAAATTATATGTTAACAATGCATCTAGTATAGAGCCCACATTTAGAGTTTGCTGATTGCTTTGATACCATCCTTTATAGCAATGCTTATCCCACCTGCATTTTGGTTTTTGAGGTTATACATACCTATATATACGTACTAGCATTGAGGACTCTCCTTCAATAGGATCGCTATGAGTCGCCTGCGACTTGACGGCACTTAACAACAACATATATACATACTGGTCTATTCCTTGGAAAAGGACTTCTTGCTGGGAATGGTGGAGGGTCAGTGAAAGAGAAGAAGAATCTCAACCATGTGGATTGACAGTGACAGCAGCAATGAGCTCAATCAAGTGTGTCACAGATGATGAGGATGGCACAGGATAGGACAGGGTTCGGATCTGCTGTTCACGGGTTCACCGAGTTATACTCGGCTCGATCGTGCCCAACGACAACATCATCTCTTTATAAATATGACCTCCTGACTTTGTGTTGTGACGGGCACAAGAGGTTTTCAGCCCAACACCAATTCCAGTCTTCTTCTCCCATACCCATCTTCAGTCTGGAATTTGAAATACTGCTTCCCATATAGCTACAAAGGGCCAAATGGCATAATTCTGGCCAATGATATCTAAGTAGGAGCTTCTTAAGGACTATTAAGAAAGATTTCTATTTAAAAACTGGAACAGACAAGTACTGGCCCTATCATGACACTGTCCAGCGAAGACTCATGTGGAACCGGCAGGACCAAGATGACCATCTTGTGCATTGCCTTGAAAGATACTGGTGTTACGTTAAATGCAACGGCGGAGGAGTCGTCAAGTCTACAGTGGGAGGGCTCTCAGGAGACCTCATTGTCATGGAAGCCAGAAGGAACTGTGAGGTAGCCGAGAGGACATGGCTGGCCTCAGGTGGACTTCGTGGAAAGCTGGAGGATGAGGAAGTGTAAACGTGTGTGGGTTGAAGTTCTCACGTACTCAGGATGTGTGTTTCTCCTCTCTCCACTTTGTCTAAAGAACTAGAGTAGACTCTCCGCAGGGTGTGGCTTTATTTTACTTTTTATTATTCTAAGTTGTGAGTTGAGAGAAAGTTCCAGAGCAAATAAATTTTCCTTTTAACTGTTCATACAGGTTTTGTTTCCTGACATGAATTATAGTCTCCACAGCATGGAGCAATCTTTCCACTTCCTGTCTGTGATTCCCATTTCCTTTTGTCATCCTGCCCTCTCCCTTCCTGCTTTCTGGGCTTTATCCCGGGGCAAAGGCAGCCCTTCGCTATCATGTGGTGGATTGTTCTAAGCAGTGGGCACCTCCCCGCTGTTGCTGTTCAAGGCCTATCATTTGGTTGGCAGAGTGCTTACAGGTCAGTCTCCTCACTAAAAGGTTGAAGGTTCAAGTACACCAGCTTCTCTGTAGCACAAATATGGATGGTCTCCTCCCATAAAGATTGATACTCTTTGAAACTCAATGGAGGAATGTTGCCATTACACAATGATGTCAGTCAGAATGGAACTGAGTGGGTTTTGGTTTATTGTTTGTCTGAAGATTAAGCCATGCAGTGATCTTAATTCCAGGAGCAAAGGGTGACTCAGGATGCATTTTGCTTCGCACAGTCTATGAGCGTAGGAGAAGCATTGCTTATGCCGCTGTTAAGTGCCTTGTTGTTATTGTTGTGTGCCAAGAATCAGAATCAACCCATAGCTGACCCTTCAACGGGTTTTCAGAGGCGGGGGGGTGGGGGGATTGTCCATCTTTCTCCCATGGGTTAAATGCTTGGATGCTAACAAAAAGATTTGAACTCTCTAGCTGGTCCACAGGAGAAAGATGCTGCAGTCTGAAATGATTTCCAGCCCTGGAAAGCTGAGGGGACAGCGGTACTCAGTTAGGAGGGATTGCTGTGAATGCGAACCAACTCGACAAGAGTGGGGTTTGGTGCTTTGCTGTCCTAAATCTGTGTTCTTTCCTGCACACAAGAAGTGAAGATTCTGCTTCTAAACGGCGGCTTCTAAGGAAGAGGATGAAGGAAGGAAGGAGGGAAACAGGAAGGGGATGTGGAAGGAAGAGGAATCGGCGTTCTGCAGGGGCCACCAGGACAGAAGAGAGACTACAGTGTTGCTGTTGTGTGAGGTTAAGAAGTTGAGGGGGTGCATTGACGGAAGCGTGACGGTGGAGCTCCCATGAGGACACACACTGGGGCCTGAGGCTTCCACAAAACAACCCGGAGGCACAAGCTCCCTGTTCCTTGCTGACTTAGGACATCTGGAGCTTTGCTCTCTCGCTTGCTTTGTCTTCTACCCTCCGGTTTTTCTTTCCTATCTTTCTAGCTAGGTGTCCGCTCTCTGTGCCAGAGACCAGATACTGCTCAGGCTGACTCCCTCTCAGTCTCTGGGAGGGAGGCTTGCCCACGCCGATGGCCTGTTTGCGGATGTCATCTGAGGAGAGCACATTTGGGTTGACATCTTTATCTGCCCTTTTGTCCCTCACTTGGTCCACTGTCACCTTGTCCTTGTCCCTTGGCACAGGAATGAAATGCTAATAGTGGCTATGTCCTGACTTCCTAGTGTACACCCCCAGTCCAGGCCTTTCATCAAGTCAGACCCTCGGCCAACTGGCCCTTGGCCCTCAGCATCTCTGCCTCTGTGCTTCAATAACAGCACAAACTCAAGGACCAAATCAAGCTCCTTTGCCCTATGCTACGTGCCTTCTTCCAGAACACGCTGTCAGAGCAAATGGCACCAATTTGGAACTCTGGGCACAACCCTTGCCCTCACTTCTCCTATCCAATCAATACAAGGCCAAATCCAATTAACACTCAAAACCTAAATGTCTCTCCATCTCCACCTGGACCTTTGGCCCACTCCTTAGCTTTTGTCACCCGGACTACTCGTCTTGTTACATCACCTTGTCACTTGCTCCACGCCAATCTCTTTATATACTGAAGTTCAAGGTAGTTTTCTAAGCAAATGAACTGAAAACAAAAATCAATTAGCTCTCTCTTTGGCTTAAAACCATTTAATGACCAGTTATGACCATCCAGATAAAGACCAGATCTCAGCTGTGGATCAAGGCCTTTCAGGCCCTGACCTGAGTCATTCCTTTAGACTTGCCTGAGGCTCCGTTAACTATACTCTCAAAGAGAACCAGCAGTGCGGACTCGTCCTTCAGGGTCTTCTCGTTCATTGAGAAGTCTCTCCTCCAGTCCCACCCCCTCTTCACCTCCTTGAGCTCTTACTCAAACATCACATCTCACTTTGAAGCTTAGTTTCTCGAGGATACTTGCTGGGCCCACAAACCCCAGACACTCTTCCGTCAGAACGTGGTGTAAACTTTCTAATAACTGTGTAGTTAATAGGAAGATGATTGTAAGGGAGGGGGATCCCACAATATAAATGAACAAAATGCAATGTAAATGAAAGACTGTCTAAAACTCCATGTATATGCATGTAACACAATTTATATTATTGTTGTTGTTGTTGATTGCCTTTGAATTGAGCATGACTAATAGCAACCCTATGAACAAAAGCCTGAAGCCTTTCTATATTGACATTTATCAAAGTTCATAGAGTTTCTGGAGGCATGTTGCTTAGCAAATGGCCCTGTCATTTGCTACCACTTCTTGGCGTCTCAGTTTGTTCATTTGTGAGGAAGAGGGGATATTTACAATGCAGACTTGTGAGGACAGGGCTATGAATTCCTCAACCTGGTGCTAGGCACAGAGTAACAATTACTACGTAACACCTCGTTGTTGTCATTGTCGTCTGGGACAACGCATACTTGGAGTCTGGGAGGACCTGGAACACAGCACAAACTGTCCTTGCAGGGATTTTTGGTGGCACCCCTGTGGCCCTCTCCAGAGTGTGTGCATCATAGAGGGAAGGAAGCCTGGCTGGTTCAAATCTTGTTGCTGTTGTTAAAGTCCCATCAAGTCGAGTACGACTCATAACAACCTGGTGAACAGCCAGCCTGAACCCTGTCCTGTCCTGTGCCATCCTTCTACTCTCTGAGACACTAGAGCCCTTGCTGAAGTCAGTGTCAATCCGTCTCACTGGGGGTCTTCTCCTTTGCTGACCCTCCATCTTTCCAAGTGTGATGCTCCTTTCCAAGGAATCGCCTCACCTCGCTACATGTCCAAAGTGTGAGAGACCAGCCTTCATCATGCTTGCCTCCAAGGAGCACCCTGGCTGTGTCCTTCCTAGGACACATCTGTATGTTCTTGACAGTCCATGGGATGTTTAGTACGCTTCTCCAGCACACGTCAAAGGCATCAATTCCTCTTCTGTCAAATCATAGTAATATGTAAAAGCTGGCCTCCCTTCAACTCTATGGAGGGGGAAGGGAGGGTTTGAGAGAGAGAGAAAGATTACTTGATTAAATTACAAGTAGAAATACAGTTTCCAGTCCCTATCAGCTTCTTATTACTTTTTTCATCTTTTCAGAGCAGCAGAAGAGAAGGGAGGGAGGAGGCTGTTTTGCTTCTCTGTACACTCTACCCTCACTGTTTGAATAAACACTGCAGCAAGTGAGGAACCCAGAAAACTCTATTTCATGAGTAACTGGGGGTGACCCACAAATATCACCATGGTTTGGTTCAGCTTTGGTGGCACCCCTCTCCCAGGCCTCTTGACCTTCTGGGTGCCCCTGCTATACTCCTTTTCTCCCATCTGTACCCGCCGGCTCACAGTGCCCTGGGCTGGACAGGCCTGGTCTTCTCTGCTTTGTGTCAGTTTTGTCTCTGGTCGTCATTATCCACCTGATGGCAGCCTCATCTCAGAACCATCCTAAAGATTCCTTTTGACAAATATGCCTTCTCCAAAACCCAAGGCTCGAGTCTGTCCAGGGGCCGTCACTTTGGCCTCAGATATGTGCAGCTTAAGGAGTGTTTACCTTGTTTATTTCTGTATCTTAAACTGTGAGTCAGCCCTGAATTTTCCTAAACCATCCTCACTAGGGTGTCCGGTGGTTTAGCAGTAAGGAATTGTACTGCCAACCCAAAAGTGGTGGTTGTTGTTATGTGCCGTCAAGTCACCCGCGACTCACAGAGGCCCTGTGTACCACAGCCCTGAACCCTGCTCTATCCTGAGCCAACCTTATTGTCTCTGACACACCTACCCCCTTACCTCAGTCACTGAATCGATCCATCTCCTCCAAGGTCTTCCTCTCCTGCACTGTCCCTCCAACCTCCCAAGCATGAAGGTTCAAGGTCAGTTTCTCACAGTTTCTGCCCTTAGTGTATTTACTGTGCATGAAATTGTGTAATACACATGTGTGAGAACCATTTTGCTTTTGGCGGGAGAAGGAGAAAGCAAGTGTTTGGAACTGCAAATAGCTTAACTAGCTGGGAGGAGGGGGAGAGAAAAATCAGACCCCCAAACACATATTTATTTGTATCACAGACAAACCCTGGTTTGGTTGGAGAAACTTAAAACCCTCCGTGTCGACATTAGTGTCAAATGTGCTACCCGTGGTGTGTTCCAGTGGGACAGCGGCACGTGCTTCAGAAATGAGTGGGAGACCATGAGGAGGGGGCCGGGGAGCTAGGAAGTGTGACTCAGACGTTTGCTTTTAACTCTAATTAGTCAACCAGCCCGCCCTGCCAATTTACTTCCCAGAAGGCGAAGCTTGTCTCATACCCTCTTTCCTCTGAAGAGATTTCAAGTCTTCATCCAGAAAGAGGGCCCCTTCGCTGCCATTTCAAGTCGAGACGAGACTGGCTCCCTCGATACCAGTTCACTTCCAAACACTCTGATCACCGACTGTCTTTGTCGTTCTCCTCACATCCCTTCCCTGGACTCCCTAATGCGAGGGGATTGCTGAGGGCTAATCACAGGTCCCAGATGGTCTCGAAAAGAAATTACGGATGGGGTATATGATGGGCTTGGAAGGAATCCGGGTAGCAGGGTGGTTGAAGCTCTTGGCTACAGACTGAAAGATCATCTGTTCAAAGCCACCAGCTTCTCTGCAGGCGACCGACGAGGCAGGCTGCTCTTGGAAAGATATGCCATCTTGGAAATCGCACAGGGGCAGTTCTAACCAGACCTGTGGGTCACTATGAACTGGAACAGCCTGGACAGCAATGGCTTTGTGTATTTGTTTGTTTGTTTGAAGTTAGCCTGGAAAAGGGATTGGGAAATGCTCTCCAGTTGGTCGGCTTGCAGCGAAGATGGGGAGGAAATGGCACGCACGGAAGTGCTGGCTGAATTTGATTCAATAAACATGTTTTGAGTGCTGTTCTCGTGGGAAATGGAAATGAGTAAGACCTGGAACTGGGCCTTAGTTAACTCATCGTTATGGAAGAAGGAGAACCCACTATTGGCTAACTCTTGTCCCGGGCCCCTCTCTGAGCTCCACAGTAGCAGAGAGGAGCTTCACACCACTTTTTAGGTGGGAGAGCAAATGAAGGGAAGCGGCCAGTGTCTCAGCTTGGGTTTCTTTTGTTAGTTTGAGAAAAATGGAGTGTGTGTGTGTGTGTGTGTGTGTGTGTTGGTGGAGGTGGGAGTAGCTCCCCCCCTTTTTTAAATGATTTTTTAGTGTATACTGTCAAATCAGATCTGACAGGTACAGGAGGATATTGTCCCTCCTTCTTCAGCAGAGCATCTGGTGGATTTGAACCACACACCTTCTTGACACTAGGCCACCAGAGCTCGCTTCCCCTTTTAAAACTTCTTAGGACGCTTTGCTGGTTCTTGCATCTGAAATACAAAGTGACCTTTGATGGCATTTTAAAACAATGTGCTGAGGAAGACGTCCAATCTGAGTCCTTCCTCCTCGCCTCAGATTATAGAGGCTCAGGATTTCTCTAACTCGTACATAGAGTCATCCTGTTGTGTCATCAGTGTTGGAGGGACCAGAACTCCACGCTCAGCCTTCAGAGTGTCCCATGTGATGCTTTTTCATGATTTCATTCTCACAGCTCAAACTGCTGTACCTTGTACATTCTCTATGCCGACAAAGGCATAGTGGCGACCCTCAGCTAAGTCCAGGCTATGTCAGTTGAGTCATAATGGTGTTTGCTCTGTCCAAGTTTTTTCCTGAATTTTGGGAGGAGGAGGTAGGGGACCCACTGTGCATGGTATGACACATAGTCCTGAAAGACAGTTGGAATCTTGGGCCTTAAGACCTGGAAGGATCCAGCTTGTGTTTTCTGAATATTGAATAAGGATAACAGAAGAGGAATCAATACCTTTGAGTTGTGGTGCTGGAGAAGAATACTAAATATCCCACAGATTGCCAAGAAAACAAACAGGTCTATCTGGGAGGAAGCTCAGGAGGGTGTTCCTGAGAGGTAGGAGAAGATGGTGAAACTTTATCTCACATACTCTGCACATGGTGTTATGAGAAACTGTTGTGTGCCATTGGGTCAGATCCGACCCATAGCTGACCCTCCTGTGGTTTTCAGAGGCAGTAAATTGCAAGCCAGGCAATTGTGCATTATTCTGCAGAGCAGCTGGTGGATTCGAACTATGTGCCTTTATGATTGCAGCGCAGCTTCTTACCACTAGCCCACCAGAGCTTCCTGAGAGAAACTAGTCCTTAGAAAAAGGCATCTTGCTGGGACAGGTGAAAGGTTAGTGAAAGAGCAGAAAACCCTCAGCAAGGTGAGCTGACAGAATGACTGTGGGTCAAAGGGCAAGGTTCAGATCTGTGGGTCACAGGACTCGCTAGGAGATGCAGTTGGCTAAGTGGCACCTAACAACAACAACAACAACAAAGCCAAGTAGTACTGCTCCACAAAAAGTGTGGCTAGGAAAGCTCATTCTTTCTAAAAATAAATGAGGAGAAACAGCACAACAGAATGACTATGTACAAAATTGAATCTTTGCATGCAAGAAAAAGGAAACATGTTTGGCAAGACAAGGCACTAGACTTTTTTACCCAATATCCCCAGCCTCCAGGGAAATGTGTTTTGAAAATACCTCTCTCTCTGAGTTGGATGAGATACAGACACACGGAAGCACCATCTGTCTCAGTTATCTAGTGCTGCTGTAACAGAAATGCCACGGGGGTCGGGGGGGGGGAGGTTTAACAAACATAAACTTATTTTCTCACAGTCTAGGAGGCTAGAAGTTCAAATTCAGAGTGCCAGGTCAAGGGGAAGGCTCTCTCTGGATTGGTTCTGTGCAAGGGATCTTTCTCCATCTTCTGCTTCGCCTACTTCTTGGTTTCATGGAGATCTCCATGCAGCTAAGCCCATCTCTCTGTTTCGGCTTGTTTTACACACATACACACATACACACACATGCACGCATGCACACACATTTGTGTGCTGTGTTATGTGTTGTCAAGGCACTTGTGACTGATAGTGACTCTACGTACCACAGCTCTGAACCCTGCTCTATTGTTTCTGACACACCTACCTCCATTTCCCCAGTCACTGAGTCAATCCACCTCATCGAGGATCTTCCTCTCCTGCGCTGTTCCTCCACCCTCCCCAAGCATGACGTCCCTCTCCAAGGACTGGTCCCTCCTTGCAACATGTGCAAAGTATGTTAGATGGAGCTTCAGAATTCTTACCTCCAAGGAACAGCTTGGTTTCACCCTCTCTAGGCTCAACCTGTTTGTTCTCCTAGGAGTCCATGATATATTAAAAACTCTTGTCCAGCACCACAGCTCACCAGCAGTGAATAAGGGTTCCAGTTTCTCCACAACCTCCCCAGCATTTGTTGTTTGCTGCTCTGTTAAATGTTGCCATTCTTACTGGGGTGAGACGATATCTCATAGGTGTTTTGTAACACCACAACTCAAAGGCATCCGTTCTCCGTCTATCATCCCTAGTCCTTGTCCAGATTTCTAATGCAAGTAATTGTGAAGACCAAAATACACATATTTATGTTTGTATGTTTTATATAAAGGCGCTCTAATGGCCCAGTAGGGAGCACTGGTGGCCTAGTGGCAGGAAGTTACAATGCAATCCTTAAGACATGCTGTTCAAATCCACCAGCTCCTCTGCGGAAGAAGAATGAGAAATCTCTCATGTGAATAACTGCCTCTGAAAACCCACCAGAGGAGGGTCAGCTAGCCTGAGTCGAGACTCCACCTAGACGGTACAGAATAACAACAACAACAGCAATGTCCTAGTGGTAAGAAATTCTACTGCCAGCCCCAAGACATGTAGTTTAAATCTATCAGTTGCTCTTTGGGAGAAAGATGGATGGTCTCCTCCCATGAGATTTATGGCTCTGAAAATCCGCTAGAGCATCAGCTGTGAGTCAGTTCTGACTCGATGGTACATACCAACATGCATATACGTAGGACTGACTCAAAATACATCCACACTCCTATCCTATCTCATTAACCTAACAGAAAACTCATTCCCAAGTGTGATTTTGTCCATAGGCATAGAGGTTAGAATTCATAACACATATTTTCAGGAGATATTATTAAATCTGTAACATCCTGTAATATTTTTTAATTAAAATGTGCCTTATATAATTCTTTTGAAAAATAATTTTTAAAAAAATAAGTTTAAAAGTTACTTGTGTTTATCAGTGGGAAATATTGAAAGGCATAAAGGGAAAAACAAATTATTATAAACATGTTGTTGTTGTTGTTGTTGTGTGCCATGAAGTTGGAACTGACCCTTAGCTGACCCTCCGGCAGGTTTTTAGAGGCAGTTAATCACGTGGGAGGAGAATGGTCATCCTTCTCCCACTGAGAGCTGGTTGATTTGAATCTCCTACCTTTGTGATTCCAGCACATCCAGTTTCTATAATCTCCTAATCTTTTCTGTCATGCACAGAACATATTTCTATTCCTCTTTTTATAAACATTTTACCAAGAGGGGGTTGGGGGTGGGCAAGGAGAAAAGTGCAACAATGAATGACTGGAAACCTTAAGTCTCTGTAAAGTTTCATTAAAATAAAAAAATCAAAGCAAAGTATTATAACTAAGTAGGCAAAGTGCTGGAGGAAAAAAAATTTAAAAAGAAGCCTCCTCCCCCCAAAAAAAATTTTACCAAAAAAACCCAAAATAATTATTTTGAACTATTTTGTAATTTTTTTTTTGTTGGCAGCATATCATTAGATCAATTTTTATTTTACTGGTTTATTTACAAAATTAGAACACATTGTTCCTCACACCAGATCTTTCCCTCACCACCTCCACCCATCAAATTGTATGACCCCATGATTATTCACCCCACCCCAGCACATCCTCACCCCTCTGCTTCTACCCTCCCCCCCTTGGATCCGCATACTCATTCTACAGTAACAGTTTATACAGTATTTGTCCTTATAGGACTGAGTTAGTTCACGCAGCAAAATGCTCTCCAGTCCCTCTCAAGGTAGGTAGTCATTTACAAAATCATTGCTCCTGTGGGCTGCATAGTATTCCATTGTGTGAATATACCATAATTTCTCAATCCATTCGATTATGCTTGAACATCTGAGATCCTTCCATGTTCTTGTGATAGTGAATAGTGCTGCTATGAACATTCGTGTACAAGTCTCATTTTGTGCCTCCATTCTCATTTTCTTGGGGTATATTCCAAGCAATGAAATCTCTGGGTCATGTGGAATTTCTATGTTCAGCTTTTTGAGGAAACACCAAACTGTCTTCCAGAGTGGTTGTACCATTGTATATAGATCAACTTCTGCAATCTAATTTTTTTAGTAACTCTTAGTATCCTATCACAGTTTTGTATCAACACATCTTGCTGTTGTAGCTATAAGTTGGAGGGGTTCATTCACATATTTAAATTATTTCCACATTCCACCGCTGTTTTGTTGACTGTCCTTACATGCAAATTTTTTATAGCTTCAATATAATAAATTCCCAGACATAGAATTGTGGAATAAAAGGATAAGAATTATTTGAAGGCCTGTAATCGATTGTCAAAGATCACTCATACATATCCACCTTCTGCAAAGAGTGATAGAAAAGGTTGGAAAAGGATCATGGCTATAATCACATGACAAATGTAACTAATGTCACAACATTGCACATATGAAGAATGTTGAAATGCTTGATTCTCTCTCTCTCTCTCTCTCTCTCTCTCTCACACACACACACACACACACACACGGCCAAGATATAGAATTCATTTCTACTCCCAGGCAGCACACCAAAGATGATGATATTTTCCAAGTTCAAGTTCTAAGTACTCTTTTTTTTTCTTATGAAACGCATTGTTAGTACTCTTATATTAAAAAAACAACAACACCCCAAACAAACAACAGAGTACTCATATGTAAAAGTATGATTTCCAGTTGCTCTAACAATCTGAAAAGTGAAATGCCATATTTTAATGATTCTAAGATGAACCCTTTTTCCTTCATTTTGACATCTCTGATGTTGATGAGGTGACCATGTATCTTAGTTTATGCTGACTGCCCTTCTGTAATTATTAACAACAACCACCACCACCTTCCTTTTATCTTGAAGTATCCAGGTTTGGCCAGTAAGTCCAAAGTAGAAATACACTAATACAGTAAAGCTCGTTCTGATGTTGGAGAGAATTGGACACGGTGAGGACCATTCTGGAGGAGGAGACTCAGATTATACTCTAGAAACCTAGTTGAACTGAGACTGGAAGGATGGAAAGGGGCTCATCTGGGGGCGACTGTTGGGGGTGGGGGAAAGGTCAGATCTGATAGAGAGACACACAGACAAGGAGCTGGAAGTGGCTCAGACACTCAGGGCACTGACGGCTTGTGGTGGGAAGTGGCCAAGCCAGAGGAAGGCAGTGTTTTTGTGCTGAATCCACCATTAACCACTACACATATGTGTTGGCCCAGGGCTGCCTGAAGAGAGAGAGACAAAAATAGATGGATAGATGCCATTATTTTTGGATACATAGTGACTGATGTGATATAGTAGAATTGCCTCATAGGATATCTCAGGTTGTGATCTTTATGGGGAGCACTGGTGGCCTGGTGGTAAGAAGCTGTGCTACAATACCAAAGGAACATGGTTCGAATCCACCAGCTTCTCCATGGGAGAAAGATGGGCAATCTCCTCCCATGTAATAATAGTGTTTATGAAAACCTACTGGAGGGTTAGCTATGGGTCAGTTCTGACTCGACAATACTCAACAAATAACTCTCATGGAAGCAGATCTCCAAATTTGAGCCACTGACCTTTTGGTTTGGAGCAAAGGACTTAACTCTTGTGACACTAAAGCTTCTCAATAGATTGATAGATGGATGGATGCGTGGATGGATGGATAGACAGAGAGGTAGTTGGGTGGACAGATGGATGACTGACTTGATGAGTATGTAAGTCAGTGGATAGATGGATGGCTAGAGAAACGACTTTGCAATGAATTGGGTAAATTGTCAAGCATAGATGATCAAAATGAGCAATGACACGAAGAAGAGTTCACGATGGTCAGGGTAGGTAGATTAACCATCTCTCCTCCAGGAAAAAGCAACCAACTGCCCTTGAGTCTGTTCTGATTCAGAGGTTTAAAGGTGAATGTTGCAATCTGTTCTTAGAGAACGGGCAGCCATCGTTCAGCCATGAAGATGGAAGCTACATGCTCAGGGAAGCACTGCAGGGTCCCAGGCTCCTGAAGGCACCTCAGGTAGCTGTGCCAGCATTGAGCTGTTGCTTCTCTGAACTTGCAGTCACAAGAGAAAGAGAAAAATTCTTGTTTTGGTTAAACTAATCTACATAGGCAGGTGAACTCAACTGTTATTTCTACCTTAGTAAATCACACAGGAGTTGATTGCCCATCTTTCTCCTGCAGGGTACCTGGTAGATTCGAACCACACACCTTTGCATTGGCTGCACAATTCCTTACCGCTAAGCCACCCGCACTCCCTGAATGTAACTGTAGCTGTACAAATACCTACCTCACAAAATGGCTGTGAGGATGCACTGAGACTGACATAAAAATCATCCCTTGTGTGGCCGTCAGAGGGAGGTGCTCCGGCTTACCTCTGAGAGATTGGTGGATGACAAAAGGCAAACTGTTCCTAAGCTCAGAGCGGAATCTGTACCCCAAAACCCAGATCTCTGGCTCGCTGCCCTTGCCAGCCACTTGTCTTCCTCCCCTTGCCTTCCTAATGGTCAATTTGGTTCCATGCTCAAACAGCTCGTGGGCCCTACAGAGGTGACAGAAGCTAATGAAGTGTGTATCTGGTGATCTGCTTCTGTAAAGGTAACAGGCATGCAGCCCTGTGGAGCAGCGCTACTCTGTATCCATGGAGTCACCACGAGTTAGAGCCAAGCCAATGGCAGCTAATGACAAGAGTCATTAAGAGGAAGAATGAAGGAACTGGCCTGGGATGAAACATACTCACAATGTTTCTTGGTAACGAAGATGGCGAGACTCTGGCTCATTTACTTTGAAAACCTCATCAGGAAAGACCAGCAAGAGCAGGACATCGTCCATCATGCTTGGTAAAGTCAGTGAGAATGAGGAGAATCTGTCCTGAGATTAATTCTGACAAAGGTCAGCACAATGGGTTCCAACATGTCAAAGCTAGTGCAGGTCCAGGAAACATTTCCAGCTTATAGACCTTGTGTTCTGTTATTCATAAGGTGGAATGCACAGAAGAGAAAAGTAACAGCCACAAAATTAAGCAGGAAACAGGAGAGATGTGTTATGAGATAGGACTTAGCTCGTGGGCCACCCCACAGGGCATTCGATTAGAGATGCAGTCAGAAAGGAATGCTTCATTAAACAAACACCCCTTGGAAAATGGACGGCAAGTTTCCAAACATCACTCTGTGTGACTGATAAAGCTTAAGTTTGGCTTGTTGTTGAGTCAGTTTTGGCTCCTCCCTGCGGGATTTCATAGGCTCTGGGAGCATTAGCTTTATCCTGTGGAGAGGCTGGGTGGAACCACCAGTCTTCTGGTTAAGATCAAGCGCGTAACCACAGCTCCACCTGAACTCCTTAAATGAGGATTAAAATCAATCCAAATTCACCGCCATGAAGTCTAGTCTCACTCATAACTCCTTCCACTGGGTTTCAGAGGCTGTGGATCTGAGCTGGAGGAGACTTCTCATCCCACTCCAGTGCAAAAACTAGTAACTACACCACAAGGAACTTTTAAATTAGAGCCACTCGGGGGGGGGCAGGGAGAAAAAAAGATCATCTCCCAACGTACACAAAATACCTGTCTCTACTTTTACGTTCAGTTGACAAACAGTAAATTGGCCTCTTTCTTGCCAATGAGGGAAGGACCTTGAGCAGAATGTGGCCAAGACCAGCTGAGCTCTGCCGTGCATTTTTACCATTGACATGTGAGCACTGAACACATTAGCAGAGGGACCACTGGCTGCAAATCCAGCCAGCTGGCCTCGCTGAATTTAGCAGCTACTGTTGCTGAAATGCTGCAATAGAAAAACTTACAACCGGAGAAGTGGTTTATTATCTAAATATTTAAGCCATCAAAAATGCTGCCCAACTTCTCTGGTCCGAAAAAATGGCATGAAAACCAGTGTGTGTTACTACTTTTCTATCAAGCACAGGAAAAAAATGTACACGTTTATTAATGGAAAATTAGTTACTCAGAGTCCCTACAAAGGAAATGTTGAACAGGTATTTTTAAGAATATCACCCAAGGGCTGTGTGAGAATTTACTGGAAGGAGAATGAGGACAGTTGAAACAGAACCAGCCCTCCCAGGACGCCTTGCTGTGCCCTAAGCAGTAGGTTAATGCATGTAAACTTCATCACAATTTATACAGCTATTTAACTCTTGCCGTCAAGTGGATTTCAAAGCATAGTGACCCTACAGGGCAGAGCAGAATGCCCCCTAGATTTCCCAAAGTGATAAACTCTACAGATGCTGACTGCCACATTTTTTTTCTCTCTGGGAGCAGCTGGTGGGTTTGAATCACTGACCTTTTTGTTAGGAGCTACAGGTCTTAACCATAACACCACCAGGGCTCCTGACCATGGGTCCGTTATACTTTGTCACATGGGGCTGCTGTACGCAGCACCTAAGAAACATCACCACACAGTAATTCTATATTTAACTTTCATTGTTTAAAATAGAATCCTTACTGCAAATCCATAGTAACGGAGTTAAAAGTGTCAGTCTGTGTATTGGTGCAAAAAAAAATGTTTTCATTGTTTCTCTTTTTTAAAACTATTTCTTGTGATCTGAATGAAAGGTTGTAGAATAAACTAACAAGTCTTCCAGTCAACGACATTGGTTGCAATCCCTTCAAGGTAACTATATTGTTGGTTGCAATTCTGTCAAGGTAACAGTATTTTCCCAGCTTCCTCCTGTGATTCCTGTTTCCATTCCTCCTTCTTCCCAGGACCTTCCTGACTCGTGAGCTTTGTTTGTGATCCAACGTTGCCCTTTATGGTCTCCTATGCTCGATTGTTTTGAGGGCCATGCTTCTGCCAAGTTGTGTGGCTGAAAGTTGAGTCCAGTCCCAGCCTTCAGGGATGTGTAAGGGCCAGTCTTGCATTCCCATTTTCTCCATCAGACCCCTCTATTTTCTTTTTACTGATTTTCTTCTCTTTAATCCAGCTCACAGGTAGCATCTAAGGGAGGGAATAGCAATTTGGTCGCAGAGAAAACGAGGTAGGGCGCAGGAGCAACGTTCCTTGGCTCTTGGGGGATTTATTGTCATGGATATTTAATTTAGTATTAATAATTGTTTTAACCAAGCCATTTAAAAAGTGTGCCAAACCAGCAAGGAACAGGGAAAATGAATTCGTGATCTGAAATTTAGGGAATAAAGCTTTTCTCATTAGCCAACAGCTTTCTTTTTGTAATGTGAATAAATCTAATGAGGGTCAATTATACGTTTTATTAAATTTTACAAAACCAGTGTTAGCGATCCCCCTCGACTGCGCCCTCCCCCGCCTCTCCTCCTGAATTCCTACTCTAATTGCGAAGGGAGTTTCTGTTGCACGATCAGTGTTGTCTACCTCTCTTTTCTACCCACTCTTCTTAGGTTTCGAAGATTTCTTGGATATGATCATTTGGAAAATTCAGGCCCAAACCAAATCTCAACAAAAGTCAGTAGTCTTGCAAAAACAACTCCCAGTGTGTAACTCCTGGTGTCATAGCCCCTCCTTGGGTCATCAGACCACGCCCCCGGGTCCAATCACCCCCTTCCAGGGTACACCATTGACGCCTAGCAGCTCCTCCTCCCTTCTCCCATTGGCCAAGGAGGAGACCCTTCTTTCTTCCCATTGGTGGTTACTGTGACTAAGCCTGCTGAATGATAGGTGATTGGTAGAATGAAGGATGACTAGAGACAGCGCTGGGTGAGGGGTGAGATCAACTCTAGGGATGCCACCTCCTTGGGAGTCCCTCTTCTAGTTCAAATCCTGGGGCCCTTTGGGTGTCACCTCCTTTGATACACACCCTGTCGGTGTTTAGTGATGTCAACTGTCCCTGCCTCCTTTTTGGATAGTGAGTGGATGAGGAGAGATGGGAAGAGGGGGAACGATGAAGGTTGACATTACATCATCAATCTCTATTTCCCTTACCCATTTGGCCAGTAGATCCTGAGAACACGCTACGCACCAAGCACTGGACAGTTATAAGAAAATTGGAAACTTGCCTTTGCTGTCTGGAAACTCACAATCTAATGGGAATTTACATGGTGTGTGGGTGTGCTAACTGAAAGATCAAGGGTTCAAATCTACCATCTACACTGCGTGAAAACTGTGAGCAGCTGCCTCCTTCTATAATATGCGAATTTGGAAGCTCAATGGAGACTCGTTCTAAGTCAAACTTGAACTGGGTGATGGCACTGGGCTTGAGGTTTTGTGTTTTTGGGTTTTGGTTGTTGTTGTTTTTGGGTGGTGCAAACAGTTAACATCTTCAGCAGATAATTGGGAGTTTAGAGCTCTGACTCCACTCTGAGCATCTCAGAGAAAAGGCCTGGCAATCTGCTTCTATACAATCAGAGACTGACAACAGAGCACATACTTACTCTGTGGTCACAGATGGGAGTGTTAAGAGTTGGAATCGACCCAACAGCAACTGATTTACAATGGAACTTTACAGCAAGCCCATTTCCTGCAATTAAGGACAGTGATGTTATTACTTGATTGATGCCGTCAAAGCCTCTCCCAGTCGAGTAAGTTGGAGAATAGGTGGCAGTGACGGGAACCACGTGATTTTGCTTTTTATCTTCCTGAATGCTCTGGTGCTTCTCAATGTTGCTTTCCTCTAGTATCTGACTTTATTAGGCTCAATCCCTGCTTTGCCAGAAGCTTGCACCCTCACTAATATTGCCGTAGAAAGTTCTGGAGTTTCCTTTTCCCAAGTCAGGTCCTCAGAGGGCTCCTCTTGGACACTCTCAGTTTCATTTCCATTTGCTAGAGATCACAGCGGCTGAAAATTCCATGCTGCTTGACTGTCTGCCAAATGAACAGAACCCATGGTGCCTCTGGGTATTTCTCCTGCTTCTCCAATATGATTCACCCGTCTCTCTTATTAAGTGGCTCCTTCTCCTGATGTAATTTGGGGCATCTTTGGATTCACAGACCCTCAGACTTCATCAGTATTCGTTGAGAGGAGCCAGTGGTCCACATGCAAGTGACCAAAACGCATTTTAGTGATTCTAAAGATCCTTTGCTACCTTCTTGGTCCAGTGAACATTCCCACCACTTTTGCTGGGACTATCTTCTTCGTAGCCGTCCTAGTTGCTCAAGTGGTTAAATGCTCAACCGTCAATGAAAAGGTTAGCGGTTGCAACCCACCAGCCACTCTGTGGAAGAACCGTATGGTCATGTATTTCTGTAAACATGTCACAGCTTTGGAAACCCCCCGGGGCATCCCTATCCTGTCCTGCAGGGTCTCTAGAAGATAGAGTGTACTTGACAGTGTGGGTTTTATCTTTGTCCTTATGATCATTTCCTGGAATTTATTTGTTGGCAGATGAATGACATAAAATTCCTTTACTCTCTGTTAGAATTTCTAATCTGCTCTTTTCTTCTTTATGTTTTCCATCTCCTATTTCAGTGAGATGATGAATAACCAGGAACAGTGATTGAGAAAAACAAGCCAACCAAAGAAAAGGACATCCGAGCCATACAGAGATCATGGGAGTGTCCAGGTGAAGGTGATATTGTTCATTGATGGAGACCACAGCCCTGCCTCTGGGGTTCAAGTCTCAGCTCAGTGTACTCTTTCCCTGGCGCCGCTTGGCATCTGCTGGCAGGGTTACCTTGGCAATGTGGAGAGACTCATTTTGCTTGCTCTGATTATGGGCCTCTGCTCCTCTCAGCAAGTTTGGAGGAAAACAACTGGAAGCAGGCCCCCTTTGGTGATGAGGCATTTTCTGTGATTCACAGAAGTGAATTCTACAGTAGTGAGGGGAATATTGATGGCTCCCTGGCTCTGAGAGCATCACTTCGGGTGTCAGATGCTCCGAGGTGAAGACATGGACCAAGAGCCCACTGTCAGCCTCTGGTTATCACTTACAGAAAAGCAGAGGATTTTGTTCAGAGACCAATGTGTCCTCAGCCTATGTCTGTTCTCATTATGACTGTGATTGCAAGCATTTTCCACTTTTCCTCTTTGTGGAAATGTGAAGAAAAGAGTTATAAAATCTGATAGATGTTAAGATAAAAAGGAAGATGTTAGAAAAACTCGGACAAGATGGGGAAGGGTCATCTTCACATGGCAGGTAGGTGCAATGATGAAGGTAGCACCAAACAGTCATGAACAAAGGATGCACTGGTGGTCTAGTGACAAGAAGCTGCATTGCAATCCTGAAGGCACATGGTTCGAATCCACCAGGAAGCAATCTCCTTCTATGTGATTTACTGCCTCTGAAAACCCAATGGAAGGTCAGCTATGGGTCGGATCCAACTTGATGACACACAACAACAACAGTGGGAAAATTGTATCACTACATGAAATAAAGTAATACTAGACTCTACTTCATACCCTCTAATGTTACTCCAGGTTGAGTCAAGAGAGTCTTCCCTCCAGCGTAAAAGGGAAAATGATAAACTCAGCAAACTAAAGAATTCAACTCATTGCTGTCAAGTTGGAACCAACTCAGAAGTGACCCTCCAGTAGGTTTTCAGAGGCTGTAAATTGCATGGGAGAAGATTGCCCATCTTTCTCCCTTGGAACAAGTGCTGAATTTGAACTGCCTGCCTTAGTGTTGGAGGCACAACTCCTCACCCACTAGGCCATCTGGGTTCCCTAGAAACCAACTAACCAAGAGATGGGGAAGCTTACTAAATGGAATTCCAGTAGCACAAACTGTAACGCATACACAATTAATTTGACTATATCACATTTGAAAAGCCAAAAATCCAAAACAACCACCGTCAGGTCAATTCTGGTTCACCATGACCCTCTGCCGAGTTTCAGAGGCCATAAATATCTCCAGGAGGAGACTGGCCCTTTCTCCTGCAGGACAAGTGGTAGACCTGAACCACCGACCTTTTGACCTTTGTGTTAGCCTTCCCAAGCATCATGCACTACATCAAAGGGATTTCTAGTCTATAAACAAGGTACTTGGGAGTTCAAGCTGTTTGTGATTGTTTCCGAGCCTAAAGGGTGGTTGGAGCCCACCTGGCAGCTTTGAGGAGGTAATGCCTGGTGATCTATAAAGATCTCATCCAAGAAAACACCAGCAGATGGGGTTAACATGAATCAGAATTGAATGCGTGGTGATTAGTATTCTGCTTTCAATTTGGGGGGACTGGGGGAGTTAGTTTCAATTTTAGGTTTGGGGTGGGGTTTTTTCTTTTCTTTTTTTTTTATTCTGTGTACGACACATGGGCGATGCAGTGGTAGAATTCTCCTCTTCCATGTGGAGGATCAAGGTTTGATTCCCGCCAATGCACGTCATGTTCAACCACCAACTGTCTTCCAGTGGAGGCTTAAAGGAATTTCCAGAGTGAGAGGGGCTGGGAAGAAAGGCCTGGCAATCTACTTCCAAGAGCCCCTCAGGGAAAATCCTACAGCTGCAGCCCAGTCTGTGACCAACCAGGCAGAGACAGCATCTGTCCCCTTGACTATGGGGTCACCGCGAGTTAGGAATTGACTTGAAGGCAGCTAACAACAATGCAATAGATAATGATGAGAAACAGGTGAGAATTTGGGAAAATTCTGGAAGAATCCTTGGAGAAAGGACTTAGCATGATTAAAAAAGACCATTCATTTGTGTATGCTATAAAGAGCTCCTACAAATTAGACAGAAAAAGGCAGCTAAGTGCACAGAACATAAACAACAGAACATAGACAACTGAGACCTCCTAAAAATATACCTACATTCTCCAAAAGTATGAAAAGAGAGTTTACAGAATGGGGATTTGGTAAGAACCTAATAAACGGTAGATAGATTTCTTGTCGTCAAGCAATCTACAGGAAGGTGTACCATGAACCACACTTGGAGAAATCCATAGCAGAGATGACATTTCTAAATGAATGGCAAGAAGAGTGAATAATGAACACTGTATTAGAACAGATGAGAGCAAGAACTGTCTGAAAGGAATATATATATATAATTAGGCGTTATACATATGACAACAATCTGAAACAAGGAGTGCATTGCAGTATGGGGTTGAGGGAAGAAAATGCTCAACAATGAAAAAAATATTATTTTAAAAACACCAAAAAACCTGTTAAATTAAAAAAAAATAAGTGAATTGCAAGTTTTATAGGAAATAGTCATAAAGATAATTTTATTAGTATTTCCAAACTAAGCTATTAGAACCCAGGGCTCACGCAATGGTCATTTGCTAATTGTTGCCCTGGTGAACAAAGTCAGGAACCCTCACCCTGAATTTGGGACATAAGACTTCTCTCTCTGATGCTCCCTGACTTCACGGGGAAACGGCCACCTTATCCCTGGCTCGCTCCTGCTTGGGAGTTGACATGGCATGGTTTCAATAAAGAAAATCGTGGTGGACAGAGCGAGCCTGGACCTCATAAATCAAGTCCAGTGTGTGAGAGATCTCAGGGGACTTCATTTGGCAACAGGAAGTTCCCCGAATCAAGACTTATTACAATTTTGTGTCTAATCTGATTAAGCAGATCAAGGAAGAGGAAGATCATTCTGCTCTTTACAAGGCCGTAAATTTCCAGAGGAAGAGCCATGGATTGGAGAAGGCAGGATGGCAAGGATGGCAGCACAGTCCTAGGAGAGAAGGAAGTGTTCGGGTCCCGTCCTAGCTTCAGGCCAGCGCCTTGGAACCCTGCAAGGACAGAAGGATTTCATCCTGGAGCAAAACTCAGTGTTTTAGAACCCAGAGCTTTTCACTCCCGGCTCTGGAGTTCAATTGCCCACGTGAGTCTGACGGGCATTGTTTATTACTTTGACCTTGGCAATGCTTTATTTACTATTCCCCCGTTTCTTCTTCTTTTCAATTTCTTTTTTGAGTGAAGGCTTACGGATCACATTTTTCCATATAATCATTCAAAGTAGCTTAATTTTTAGCATTAGTTGCCGATGATTAATAGAATTAATTCCTTGATTACGATGTCTAATCAACCTTGGGCAACGTTTTAATTACCCTGCCTCAGTCTGTCTTGCTCCTCAAAGGGTGATAACATTACCCATGTGTCAGATGGTTTTGCAGATTGGACAAGTTAATCTACTAAAGGTGGTTGGCTTAGGGAGCTCTGGTGGCATAGTCCCTAACCACCAGTTGTGCTGTTAACACAAAGGTCGGGTCCCTCTGGCTATTCAAATCCATCAGCTGCTCCTGCAAAAAGATGGACAATCTCCTCCAGAGTTATTTACAGCTTTGGAAATGAAGCGGAGAATCAGCCGTGCGTCAATTCCAGTTTGAGGGCATTAAGAGACAGCACAAATGGTTTCTGTTATTATGCATCTCTAAAATGAACAGATTACTTTCGGATACTCTTAAGATTTGAGTGATGTGTGATGTTGTTGTGTTGTTGTTAAGTGGTGTCGAGTCGTAGGTGACTCATAGCGAACCTATGAACGAAAGTCCTGGACACCTGTATAACTTTTGTCCTTTCTCCAGGTTCATAGGGTTTCCAGAAGCAAGCTATTATGGAAGTGGATGCCAGTCTTGCTTTAACAAGCGATGTGTGATAGTGACAGTTAATCTAGGTCTTCATTTGATGGATAGTAGCAGTTCCTAAGATATCCTAGGCTGGCCTTACATTTTTACACAGAAATGTAAAGAAGGCGAGTGGCCATGAGCAGGGATTTGGCAGCGTGTCCTGACAGAAGGGGATTGCTTTGCCTGGTTTTACCCAGAACCCCTTGCTGTGCGTTCCTCACGTAGGGGGTATTTCACACTTTCCTGATTCTCCAGCAGGTAAGGAGACAGGCTGCATAACCCAACCCAGTTATATATTCAGTTTGTCAGCAGCTCTGTTGAAAAGGTTCCAAGGAGAAGCACATGGAAATGCTTTCTCCAAATGAGATAGGAAGAGTGTCTCTGCGCATCAATACATTCGCATTTGGTGTGGAGTCCTTTGCTGATCGTGGCACCACTTGGCGGTTGTCACCAGGTCCCATCAAGTTGCCTCTAATCCATGGCGAGACTGTGTGCAGTAAAACGAAACGCGGGCTGGTCCTGGTCTCCACAGGCGGGCAGAACAGTCACTTTATGAGGTCGGAAGCTCGTGTCTTACCATCCGTACCTTCAAGAGCAGAGTGTTCTCAGGCTCCCGAGGGACTGGGCCTCAGGTGCACACTGCGGCTGGCTGCTCACAGAGCTACCCTGATAATTCGTAGTCTCTTCCTTTCCTCCTCTCATTTCCTGAGGTGGCTCTAACAGGGCCCCTCACATCGCCTCCCTCCCCATTTAGTGATGCTCTTGAATGCAGTTCAATTCTAACTCATTACAACCCATCCTCAGGCTGTCAGAACCGGTCTGTATCTGACCCCCCCACCCCAAGGGTTTCCAGGGGAGGAGACTGCCCATCTTTCTTCCTTGAGCAGTTGGTGGATTTGAACCACCAGAGAGTCCTGGCTTGAGGGTTAGCTGTGCAATTTCCCTGGGACTAAGTACTCAGAACTCCCTCTATTAGAGACACCAGAGAATTTTAGCTCAGACCCCTTTTCTCCCCAGGCTGCTCCCAGTCAACAGCTTTGTGTAGCTGGAATGCTAAGGCAGGTCCTTTCCTAAGGGCTACAGGGCTCCTCAGTTGTGTCGATTAGACTCTGACGGCTTTGCTTAGCCTTCCTTGTCTGCTAGTTAGACTAAAAGAAGACACCATCTCTCTTCTTCACTCAGGTTCTGACCTACATGGGGTCTGACAGCTCTTCCAGACTTGTTCACCTCTGTTCCTCATTACAGAGGTTTCCTCTAATGAAACCCTTGTGTTGAATCCCATCCTGGTATCTACTTCACAGAAGGCCCAGACAAACATTTCTCCATTCCCTTACTGATTTCCCTATTCCCAGACTGATGAATCCTGAAATTGTCTCCCAAATAAACAAGGTGCATCCAAATCCCTGTGCCAGTTTCTGCAGTACTCAGCCTCAAACTGAAGGAACTGTGGCATCTGGTCACATGACCGTACCTAACAAGGGAGGCTTCGCACGGTGTCTCCTGCAGAAATACTACAGCCCACTGGCCTTCAAGGTGAAGAAGAGCATGTGTGGTCCTTCGAGCAATCTGTACTGATAACCTCGCCCAGTCATTCACTCTCTCACTCCCTGTCAATGAGTTGGGACCAACTCATAGCTGGTGGATTCAAACTGTCACTTAAGTTGGCAGCAAAACTCTACCCACTAGGCTACCCAATTTTGCCGTTGAGTTGAGCAAGACTCATAGTAACCCTATGAACAAAAGACCTGAAGCCTTTCTATAACTGTCGTCGTTTCTTGAAGCTCGTGGAGTTTCCAGACACATGTTGTCTAGGGAGTAGAATGAGTCAAATAAGCCTAAATCTTTCTTTCATCTGATACTTTTGCTACACTTGCTCAAAAGCAAAATTTAAGTCAAGTGATGTATCTATCCAGCGATGACCTTTTCTTTCTTTTCAAATTCCTTTCCACAACTATAGCTCCTTGGAGCCCACATGGTGACCAGCTAAATTCTCCCCTTGCCACAAAGTATACTTTTTTTTTTTACCAAGCTAATCACTATTTATTGATTTGAGTGACAATTACAATGGCAATGGCACTTTGATTTTTATTAACAAAGTATACTTTTAACCCACTCTTCATTGCCCACCAAAGCCTCAGGACCCCCAAACCAGTTCTCCTGGTGATCCCTTTTTGGGTTTGCAAGGGTGCCAATTTCTACAGGAGTTTGACCATTTTGCCGCTGGTGGGTTTGAACCACTGATCTTCCAATTAGAAGCCCAGTACAAAACGCACATCATGCGTACTGAAAATGGGTCACGAAGGCTAAAGCTTGATATTGGCGGCATTCAGATGAAACATTTCATTTCTGAGCAGAATCACTAATGCTTTTAACCAAGAGAGAGGGATAGGAGTTGGTCAGGTGACTTGCAGTGAGCAAAGCATGGGAGTTGGTCACATGACCTCGACTGCTTCATGGACTGTGTTTGATGCACAAGTGTTATCCACCTTGGCTTTCCTTCCAATGTCACTTGTAGAAGTCAAGGTTATAAGGCAGGAACCGTTCCTCGAGCAGGAAGGATCTTGTAACTCAGCGTCTGCTTTCACATTCCTTAGGATCTCTTTTACCCTGTCTGTCCAGGAAGGATGAAGCTCTTTTGATGCAGCCGCTCACAGTGGGTATCCCCAGGGAGTGAGATTGCAGTGCCAGAGACAGCTTATAGGTTATAGCTTTTTGTAATATTCATTTCAGGCTTGATTTTCCCCCATCAACTATCTATTGTATTGATAACCTTTTAAAAGAATAATATCATTCTGCTTCTGTGAGAAGCTGTTTACTCCCACGTGAGGCATGGACAATAAATCTGTCCTGTGTGTTACTGGGAAAGTCTCTGCATCTTTACTGATGACAAAGCCATTCCTCTTTGGGGGATGGATCTGGATTCATTCCGCTATGGGTTCTCTTCAAAGTGATATGAATCATCCATCATCCTTAGTCTCCGTCAATCCCCTGAGCCAGCTACTGTCTGATTTGTTTAAAACCCCGTTTTTCAGCAAAATTACTTAAGGAGATCATATTTATTTATCCATAATGCCTAGATCCAGTGTATAAAGTTCACCTACGAAATGTTTGTAGAACTAACACAGGTGGCAGTGGGGCTGTCAAGGAGGTCTTCAGAACCGCTGAGCTCTTTGTATATGGTGATCCTCAGGGGAGTAAGGCGGCTGTGGTAGCCTAGTGGGTAAGGAGTTGTGTTGCCAACCCAAAGGCCACGTGGTTCATTTCCATCAGCTGCTCCAAGGAAGGAAGACGGGTAGATTCTTATGTAATTTACAATCTCTGAAAACCCACTTGTAGGGTTAGCTTTGTATGGGTTCTGACCGAACAATGGAATAAGCTCTGAAGAGCTTTTGCTGGGATGTGGGACCAGCTGCTTGACGGATGCTGGGAACTTGGGTTAATGCTTATGAATCTAAGTATTAATTGCACCTTACTTACTTAGTAACTGGACAGAGGATGCTAAGTTTCAAGGAGAAACTGCTGGCCAGAATCTCAAAGTATTACTACATGTTTGGGAAATGAGAACTATCAAATGACTGTTGTTTTTTTTTTTTTTTCCAATGATCTGCTGGGCTATGTCAAGCCAAATCAACACTCTTCAGAGGTCGTTTTCCCAACCTCCTTTTGGCCACTACTACCTTGTGATTTCATCTTTTGAAGTGATTTCTAAATTGCATGCCTCTGACCACCTGGTCACGTCTTGACATCATGACTTGGGAGGAAAGAGAAGCTGAGACACAACCGAGTCCAGCCCTGGCCTGAACATGTGACGTAGGGAGGACAGCCGGCACCCCAGCAATCAATCTCTGAGTTGTGCCCCTACCCATTTCAAGCACCTAAGCTCACTCTCTAAATTGGGCCCCACTCACTTTCAAACGGAATAGATGTTGGAAACAGCCAAAAGTTAGCCAGAAACACCATCTTCCCTCTTCATATCCGTCAAGCTGCAGAATTTCTTTCATTTGGAGGATCTGGTCTGATGCCCCCTGGGCCTGCTCACCCGCAGACTCTTCTTTCTGCTGTTGAAGCCTCTGGATGTCTGCTGTGTTTTAGGAAGGACACTGAGTCATAGTGGTTTACAGAAACTGCTCAGTGTTGCCCCCTCCAGGTGCTGTCCTGGGCACGTGCCGTACTTGCTGCACCTGTGATGCACCTTGAGCACTAAGTTCCATCACCAAGTAATGAGAATAATGCTAGCTGCATCTAGGATTGTTTTTAAGGATCAATCAGTTAATCTACATGAAACAATATTTTTTTAAAAAAAAAAAAAGCACAAACACTCATGCTTGTTATTTTCTTGATTCTCGCCTTCATCATCGTTTATCCAAGAGAGCCAAGTGGATCTAGGATGTAGGCCAAGGAAATCCCCCGCTTTCAGGCCAAATAATAATAGCAGGATAGAGTTCTGCTGTGTCATTCTTCTGACCCACTGCAGAGGTTTGGGGAACATGGCTAAGAGGGAGAAGGAGCTGCTGATGGTGGAGGCTCAGAGGCAGTGAAGACTGCAGGGAGGAGATGGGAGCTAGCAGGCACCGCGGTGCCCCAGTGCCAGCTCTCTGCTGACATAATGAATGAGGTCCTTGTGCCAAAAAGGAGGTATGCTGTTAATATACAGACCTGTGGGAAGCACAAGGGAAATGCAAATAAAAGGTTTTCCAAAAGCAGAACTGGAGGAAGGGGAAGGAGAGCAAATGAGCCCTAAGACACATTATCTGTAAAACGAGGATGTGTGGGGTTAAAACCAAGAAGAAAAACCATAAGAACTTGGTTTCCAATACAGGATCAATGGCTAGAAAAAAACTTTAGAAAAATCCACAATCAAATCCTCTGTTGTAGAGGAGGCACCAACTCATGGTTCCCCTCCCCCTGGGCTTCCAAAGCCCTGAAGGAAAAGTCCTCTTCTCCCTCAGAGCAATGGTGGATTCAAACCGCCAAGGCTTTGCTTAGCAGCACAACACATAAGGCACTAGACATCAGAGCTCTTTACAAAACACTTAAAGGGCTTCTAAAATTCTTTTCTGATAGTGCTATTTGTACCTTTGGTTTGGAAGGAAGGCATGGCTGCCCCTCCTGCAGATCAGAGGCTGTTAATCGCATGGGTTCCAAGTGACCATCCTTCTCCTGCAGAACAGCTGGTGGATTCCAACCTGGCACCTTAAGGTTACTAGCATAATTCCTTACCTAGGCCATCAGAGTTTCCCTTTCTCTGCTTTATTTTCGACGTTTGTTCAGTTGATCAGATTCTCATGATAATGAAAACAAGATTTTATGCAGTTTTAACATTCAAGATCTTAACACATTTCTGAAACCTCTGGGTTGCTGAGAAGAAGAAAAAAATCTTGCGCCTATATAGACTTTTGGTGAGTTTCGCACTTGATGTTTCTATCATAAAAATAGCACTGATTATTGATTGATTTTTTTTTCTGTGTGTTCAATGGCGATTCCAATTTTCTTTCAGCAAGATTTTCTTGAATCATCTGGGTGAGGGCTGCCGCAAGGAGATGGCGCCTAGGGCCGCCTTGGCTATACAGAGGAAGGTAGGAAAGGGGGACCTGGGACGCTAGGGGTGCCTCCCGCGGGGGTGGGGGGGGGCGGGTGGCTCCAGATTGACCGGGAAGCAGCTGCTTCTGGCATCATTTGACGAGGTTCCTCTTTAAGGTCAACAATCACCATGTCTGGCTCTCACATTCCCAGCCAAGCACGGAGCCTTGAGGCAGAGGCAGGAGGGATGGGGCTGGGGGTTGTTCGCGCTGGTTCAGCACCCACGGTCTCCCACACCGGGGAGGATCAGAGCTGAGGAGGCTTGGGGGGGATGGAATACAAAAAGGTTTCTTTTCTTTCCCACTCCTTTGTTATCCCATCCCTCCTCCTCCTCTTTTATTTCGCTGCCCTCTCTGCCTCCCTTTTCTGGCTTCAGTTCCCACACACTGCGGTGGAGTCCACAGAGACTCAGAGTGACACTGTGGACAGACTAAAGCTGCCCCTTGTCCCTCTGCATCTCCAGGGCTGGAAATCTTTATGGAAGCCGACTGCCACCTCTTCCTGCCCTGGACTGACTGAGTGACTGGTGGATTCCAACAGCCCAATTATCAGGTTAGCAGCCAAGCGCGTAATCACTGTATCACTGGGGCGCCTCTGATTCCATCTCCATTCATTTCCCCGCATTCACTCCCGCCGGCTGCTCTGCGTTTGCTAAATCAGAGCAGGTAACACACCAGATCCGCCCACGGGGCAAGCGGTGGCTGCTGGCGGGACTGTTGCTTTACAGAACCTGGTGCGCGCGCGTGCGTTTGCCTGCAGGGCGCGCGCCAGCGGTACCGGGCGCGGAAAGGGGTGCGCGGGCCTGCGTGCGTGTGCGCCCGTGCGGTGCGTGTGAAGCACGTTCGGGCATGTGTGTGCACGTGTGTGCCTGGCCGTAGTGGGCGCGCGCGTGCGCTCACGTGCAGCATGTGCGCACACGAGTGGGCCTGTGTGAGCTGCGCGCGTGTCGCCGTGTGCAGCGCGCGCGCATTGTTCTTGGCGGAAAGCCGGTCCCCACCAGGCGATCCGAGCAGAGCGCGTTTGTATCTCTTGGGGGGCTGGAGCGTGGCTGCCCCAAAGCAAAACGTGCTGTGGGATCCCAGACACCTCTGCCAGGTGAGAGGAAAGATTTTCCGCTTACAATGAGAGCTAACATTTGCTGACTGCTTTCCGCTGTGTCAATGCACTTTCCTTGGGTTCACTCGTGTAATGCTTACAGCCAGAGAAGTGGGTGCTATTATTATCTTCCATTTCCGGCTGAGGACGCGAGGAACAGAGAGGTTAAGTCTTTCAGCTATTAAAAAGCTTTGAACTTCAGACTGTCTGGCTCCAGAATCTCCATTTTAACCCACCACTACTCATTATTTCTTAAACATTGGAGGGGGCGGGCCCTCCTGCTTGAAAAGCGATGGTGAAAGGAACCTTTTCACCTTTGTCTAAAACACCTTCGTTTCAGTTCCATCTAAAACCCAAGGCAGCTCACTGAGACGCAGAGGCCCAGAAAAAGCATCCAAGTCTTTGACTTTGGTAGGGTAAAGTGAAATCTCACAACTGGCACTTTATCAAATAAAGGGCACCTGCACTGTCAACAGATTGGTAGCATCTTTTAAATGCAACGATATGTATACTTTGAGAATACATTTGATGCTGAATTATTCATTGTTTTCCTGACTGTAAGCCATGCATTATGTTAGGAAAACACAGAATAGCATAAAGAGGCAATGAAAAGTCTCCCAAGATCTCAGCTGCCCTTATTCACTGTCTCGTCTCTTACTGAAACTCCTTCCAGCCATTTCCCGGGAGCAAAAAATATGTAACAGATTAATATTATTAAAATGAGTTCAAATCAGTATCATAATGTGTGTTCTGTAATTTTTTTCAATTCCATATCTCTTCAAACGTTCCTCTAAAACCCTTTTTAATTACTGTACAGTATTTAGTGATAAGAGTTTATAATCATTTGTTTAGCTAATGAGTAGCATTTGGGGGGGGAACATTTCTGTTGATCCTTCATTTTTCTTACTGTTATAAATTATTAACACCAGAATACTACAGTCTTTGATGCACCATCAGTTTCAGTTGTCTGTGTCTTATAGCTAGCAATGACATTGCCAGGTCAAAGAATGTCACACTTCATAGGGGTCAAGCCATTTTTCTGAAAAGGTCGGATTGGTACACACACCTTCAGTTAGAGTGAAGATAATTTGTGTGTGTGTGTGTGTGTGTGTGTGTGTGTGTGCATGTGTGCTTCTGGATGTCGTTATTCAAGAGACTTACTTAAAAAAAAAACACATTATATCCTTAAAGAAAAGAACTCCAATCCATGTAAGGCAATGATACCAGATTATGCTGGGTTTCAGGAAAAAGACTCTTGAGTGCAGATATTTTAAACACTGGGGAAATTTGCCGTTTTACTCAAATGCTCCTGGAACTGAATGAGACTGGGCAAAGAAAACAACAATATGCGGACATTTTAGAGGAAAAAGAGCAGGGAAGTTAAACCTCAAACCATTTTTCCCCCCTAAGGCAGAAAGAGAAAAGGTGTCTATAAAATGAAGAAGGTGGTATGTATGAATTGCTGCTTTTGCTGGGCCTTCACTGCCTGGCAACTCAGCCATTGTGAGACCTGCAAACACGGACGGTGCTGCCTGCTGCAGAGCTTCTGCAGAAATATTTAAAGCAACAAACCTGGGCAATTAGAGGTATCTGTTAATTTCCTTCCCCTTTCATCCTACCATCTTCTCCTGCCCACCCCCATCAGCAAGTTGGAGTGGCAAACATTTAAAAGTCAGCTTGTCAAAAAAAAAAAGTCAGCTTGTCACGCATGAACAGCACAGCTGTGTGATTTTTCTCCATGTTCTGAACAGCTCTGTGTGTGTGTGTGTGTGTGTGTGTGTGTGTACACCTGTAGACCCCTGAACCCACCGCAGTCAGCTTCACAAAATGACACTGGTTTGGCGATAGCGGGGGTCTGGACAGGTGGTGTTTTGCAACCAGGAAATTAATACACTGGAAGTCTGCAGCCATTTCCAGAACATGCATGTTTGTTGCAATGACCTCTAGGTGGATTTTTGCCACAACAAAGAGGAGACTTTTAAGGTGTGGTCTAAACGCCTTTCCTTGCAATGCTGGCTTTGCAGTCGCTTCTGCCCACCACGCTGGAGACCGCCAAGCCTTTAAAGAATATAAGAGCTGTACTTGGACCCACGGGCCCTTTTTCCTCCCCACTCAGCAATACACAGGCCTGCTTAAGGAAGGCATGTTCCCCTTTTATATGCAAACCTTGCTGCTAAAAATTCTCTTTTAGATGAATTATTAAACCCAATTTAGAAAATAAGGACAGCACCTATTTCTTCTTGAATTATACTTTCTCTTTGATATGCGATACCGCTGCCTGCTGGTGGAGAAAAGCAGGGCGTGTCTTAAAAACTGGGTGGGGATGGGTATAAAGGTGATCAAAACAAATGATCATCTTTTTACCCCTAGAAATTGCCTAAATGCTGGGACCCCTAAGCATGCAGATGCAAGCCCTTAAGCATCACATAAAACACACAGAAACCTACATTGCCTTTTGGAAAAGCTTTGATTCCAACCGTTTCCCCCACCCCCACCCCCACTTCATACAGTGACAAAGTAGAGTTATTTAGCCTCTCAAAATTCCTCTTTGGGGGCAGGCATTGATCTGGGTTTGAGATACGAAGTACTTGCAAAAGAGTGGCTAGATTGCTCTTTTAAAAAATATTTTTTTCTCTGAAGGAATAAAAATCACTTTTTGTCTAAAAAAATTTTTTTTCGCCTCTCATTGCTGTTGCGTGGGAAATAGCTGATCCCTCATTAAGTTCCTGCACGTCTTTCTCCCACCGACCTGCTGGTGGATTTGAACCTACAGAAATGTGTAGCCTTTGGGTTGGCAGCCTAATTTCCACCAGAGAAGCTACCCCCAGAGCTCCCTGTTGTCCATTCAAGGGTAGATTTTGTTGTGTTGCTCTTGAAAGGGGTCGATAGGGGGCGGTAGAGAGGAGGGCCAAGAAGAGTGAAGCCTCAACAAGGCTGAAGAGCCCAGTGGTCAGAGCCCCAGAGAGGAATGGTGGTCCCTGGGGTGCTTAGCTGGTTGTCAGTCGGGTTACAAAGTTACCTCCCTCCCTTATGTAATTCAGTAACTGTGGCACTTTTCAAAAGGTGCCCTTGCCAATGAATATTCTTCTTACTGATAAGAGGAGTTCTTTTACAGAGTTTACCCCTCTTTTTGCAGTACGTAGGGCACTCTTAGTGATGGAATTGGTAGAAAGCTGCATTTTCAAGAAATGAGAATTTTAGTACAATTTTGAGAAAAGGCGTTAACCTGAAATTCACACTTTAGTGCCAGCTTTGGAAGATCCTGCCAGAAAAGAGTTTCTAGGAGTTGCATTTGTTCAAGATATCACCTCCAGAGTCTGCCTATGGTGAGATCTCTGGGCCAGCACCATCGCCTGGGAACTGATGGAAACCAAAACAGTCGCACCAAGTGACCGCCCCCCCCCCCATACGTCAGAGTAAACTTACGATTTGTAAAGTTTTCAGTGGCTAATTTTTCAGAAGTTGATCAACGGCTTGTCTTCTCAGGTGCCTACGGTGGACTCAAACCTTCAACCTTTACAGTTAACAGCGGAATGAATTAACTGTATAACCCAGAAACTCTGGAGCTGGTACACCTAATGAATCAGAATCTGTGTTTTAACAAGATCCCCAGGTGATTAATTAAGATACACAGCACAGCTTGCAATCTGGTTCTAAACTTGTCAGTACATCGAAATTACCAGGGAATTAAACTATTACAGATTCCTGAGTCCTAACCCGAAGGATTCTGATTTTAATTGGTCTGATTGGGAGGGCCTGGGGCATCCAGTGTTCAAAGACTTAGCAGGTGATTACAATGTGAGACTCCATGTTGGATCTAAACCCAGCTACCGAACTCGGCCTAGAAGGAAGAATGGTGAGATTTTGTCTCCTGTATTTTGGACATTATATCAGGAGGGGCACAGTCTTTGCAATTGCTTGCTATGCATCAGAGAGCTGGACAATGACTAAGGATGATAGAAGGAGAATGGATGCCTTTGAGCTGTGGTGCTGGAGAAGAGTATTGAATATACCATGGACTGCTAGGAGAACAAGCAGGTTAGACCTGGAGAGGGTGAAACCAGGCTGCTCCTTGGAGGCAAGGATTCTGAAGCTTCGTCTAACATACTTGGACATGTTGAAAAGTAGGACCAATCCTTAGAGAGGGACATCATGCTTGGGAGGGAGAGACAGATCAGGAGAGGAAGACCCTCGATGAGATGGGTAGATTCAGTGACTAGGGTAATAGGGGTGGGTAGTTCAGAAACAATAAGATTGACACAGGACAGAGTAGGGTTTAGGCTGGTGTACATAGAGTCGCTATGAGTCGGGGGTGACTTGATGACACATAACAACAAGCAGGAGGGGCCAGGGAGCTCTGGTGGCCTACTGGTAAGGAACTGGGCTGCCAACCCAAAGGCACACAGTTCAAATCCAACTGCCCCACAGGAGAAAGATGGACAATCTCCTCCCTTACTCTAACAACCCACTGGAAGGTCAGCTATGGCTTGTTTCCAACTTGATGGTACATAACAGCATAACAATAACCTGTTGTTGTTTGTAATAGCAAAGGAACAGCTTCCTGATCACACTTTGTAAAGTGCTTATTGGAAAGGACAGTCTCACATAGAGCTTATGGTCAACATCTTCTGCTGCCTTCCTACTATAAATAGCCGTGCTTGGATTGGGAGAAAACCCTGCAGTCTGGAATGCAGATACCAAAGCAAACAAGATCATTATTGTAAAACTAGAAGATATCTATTAAGATGTGGATGAAACTACAAATGAGTGATGGGTGGAGGGAGGCGTGGTTAAAGGAAATGGGGAAAATCTGGTGGGAAAAGCAATATATACCAACTTGGTGAATAAACGAGTATTTTTTAAAAAGTCCAGCTGGGGAAGGGGAGGAGAGCATGGGGGCAGAGGGTGGGGCGGGGAGAAAATCACCAGTTTGGTAAGTGGAGGTGGGAGGAAGTGAAGGAATCAGGAAAGATCCAAAGGGACCTGAAAAGACAGGGTAAAAGTAGGTGTAGATCAATGATGGTTAAAGCGATAAAACACAATGAATATGAGGGATCGTTTGAAACACAGTGTGGATGTAGGAATATGAAACTAGATGTGCATGAACGATACACAACATGAATGAGTTTTGCATGCAAACCAATATAGATTTTAAAAAATAAGAGAAGGAAAGGCACTCGACAAACAGAGGTAACATGAGGGGTGAGAACGTGAGGACCCATCGCCCTACAAGAGGCAGAGGGTACTGTACCCACAGGGCAAGAACATTCAGAGGGCCTCGGAGCTGAGGGGGATGGAAAATGAAAAATAAAAAACCAGAAAGAAAACTCACTAAGATAGATGAGACTCCAGGTAACTTTCGGAAAGTATGATAAAAAAGCAAAGACAAAAGAGACATAAAAAGACAAGAACATTGGAAGAGCAACATAAGAGGTTTAGTACGCAAGCAATTGAGGACAGAGAAAAGAGGAGATAGAATTACTGAAGGAAATAATACTTTAAAATATCCAGAACCGAGGAATATGCGGCTCTCCAGATGGAACAGGCCCACGAAGCACCCAGCGCAGTGAATACATATATTTATATATATATATATATATATATATATATATATGATTTTATATGAAACAATCAGTATGTCCCTTTTTTTGTGTGAGAAAAATTTCAGAATTAGCTGGCTACATTCAGTTTAGATGATCCTCATTTTTATTTTTTTGCAACATCCAAAGCATCATAGTCAGGAGCAAGTCAATCACAGGCCGTCTTCTCTTCATCAGGCCTGATCAAAGTGTTGACCTTGGTCACATCAATGTCATAGAGCTTCTTCACAGCTTATTTAGTTTGGTGCTTCTTGGCCTTGACATTCACAATGAACACAAGTGTGTTGTCTTCTATCTTCCTCATGGCTGACTCACTGGTCAGGGGAAACTTGATGGCATAGTGGTCAAGCTTGTTTCTCCTGAGGGCGCTCTTCGAGGGATGTTTAGGTTGCCTTTGGAGTTTGCATCTTGGGCCACTGGAAATTGACTGAATGTGGATCTTTTTTCTGTGGACGTGGCTTTTCAGGATTGCCTCCTTGGCGTTTACTGCCTTTGCTTGGCTTCAGTTTTGGAAAAGGCAGGGGCTTCCTTCTTTGCATCCAATCAGTCAGTGTGTCTTGGAGTCACGTCCCCAGCCCTCTTTCCTACAGCCAAACTGAATCTATACACCACTTGAGAGGGTGCCCCTCCACGTACCTCGGTTCTGCTGTGACTCAAACAGCAAAAATAATTTTTCCAAGTTCTGTCAGCTGTCTTGCTTGATCCTGAACAGCGCTGCTCCAGCAGACGGGGCAAAATCCTCTCAAGGGCCAGATCACATTGTTCTGGAGGCAATTTGTGCAGAAAGCAGCAAGCTCCCTGGGGCTGAGGGCACCGAGCCGGGCTGCAGTGGCTGCAGGGACCCAGAGCGTGTGCTCTGCTCTGTGTGTGTGCGTGCATGCATGCGTCTGTGTCTCTGTATATATGTCTCTCTGTGTGACTGTCTATCTGTCTCTCTGTGTGTAGCTATCTCTGTGCATCTGTCTCTGTGGGGGTAGCTATCTCTGTGTATCTGTGTGTATCTGTATCTCTGTGTGTGTCTGGTCTCTGTGCCTTTGTATATGTATCTCTATGTCTCTTTGTGCATGTCTGTGTGTGTGTGTGTGTGTCTGTGTGGGTGTGTCTGTGTTTCTGTGTGGGTGTGCTCATGCACAGCAGAAAGTGTGGTCGACGGAGCAAGGATTCAAGGAAGGAAAGTGGAACTCAGCTTTCTGGGGATATTAGATATATGTTTAAACAAAGAGTTACTTGCACTGGCTTAACAATGCGGCCTCTTGGTCTGAGGATCTCGGCAAGATTCCACCCAATTTAATTTTAAAAATACTCATAATTTGGAGATGAGACTTCAGAAATACTTTGTTTGCACTGGGGGGCATTGCAGAGAATGACTTTTTCTACATGAACTCCTGGCCCTTTCTGCAGGGGACAGAAGACATGCCCGTGAAGAGCGCTGTCACAGTGGAAACCCCCTCATTCTTTATTATCAATAGGAGGGAATGTCATCTTTTCTGTGAAAAGTATAAGAAGCAATGCCTTCCCCCATGGAGCACAGTGGCCGTGCCTGGAGTTGTCATCTTGTGATGACACATGTTCTCATTTAGAGGACAGCGCTAAGACACAAAGGAGTGGGTGGCCGAGGCAGAGGCTGTCCCCACAGAGATGTCCCTCCCACAGGTGTAAAGGTCATGCAGGCCTGGGACCAGCAGAAGCAATTCTAGAGGGAACATAAGTGGAAAGTTCTGCGTTTCTTTTAGGTCACTCTGTGGGCACAGTCCATTTATAGCAAGTTGTACAAAAGTTAAGCATCTTCGGGGGTTCGAATCTTCTGTTGTAGGAGAAACCTGTTGCAACATAGAGCCTCACACACCTGGTGGAGGGCTCTCTATGAGCTCATAGCAGTGGTTTTGAGTGTTCTGAGTGTTCATTTTAATGCTTATTGATGAGGTTAAAGGCAGTATAATACATTTAGGACACATCGAGGCGATAGTATATTCCTTGTGACTTAGTTCAACTCATTCCCACTGAGTTGGAACTGACTCATAGCGGAGCCTGCAGTGGGGTTCGAATCTGTCAATTGCACACAAGGAGATGGCCCATCTCTCTCTCTGGAGTTGCCTCTGTTAAATTGTGAGCCTTTTAGCTAGCAGTGCAACTCCCTACAGACTAGCCACCAGAGTGCACCATTCTTATAAAACAAATCATTTAGATTTTGAAAAGGGAAGTTTAAGGAAGAATACCATTAAATCCAAGGGTGTACCATCCAAACTCCAAATCCAGTCATGACTCACCCTCACACTGTAGGACCCAGGAGGGCTGCCCCCTAGGGTTTCTAAAGCTGGAAGTTTTCGCAGAAGCAGACTGCCTCTTCTTTCTCCTGTGAAGGCTGGGGATGGGTTAGAACCACCCTTTTGGCTTAGTAGTCAAATGCTTCAACCACAGTGACACCAGAGCTCCTAAAGTATCCTAAAATATCAACCAGAGTCAAATAGAAAAGAGATTTCTCCTGGATGGTCCAGGTGGCATGAGAATGGATAAAGGGACCGCACTGTCAGTCCCTGGGTGGCATAGATGGTTAAATATTTGACTCATAACAGAAAGGTTCTAACTGGACAGGTTTGAACCTGTGCAGAAGTACTGCAGCAGAAAGGCCTGGTGATCGGCTCCTGAAAGGTCAAGCTTTGAATGCACTGTGGAGCAGTTCTCAGCGACACGTGGGATCTCACAGCAATTTCTTTTCTTTTCAGGAGCCTCAACGGCTACTTCAAGAAGCAATTCCTAGGATCCTAGTTCTGAAGCATCAAGGAAAGGGACAGGGTTACCTGAGACTACTAAGGGCTGGAGTTACAAAGAAGAGCCACAGATCTTGACCAGTCAGGGAACCAAAAAGAGGAGTGGGAAGAAACATTCCAACCTTTCTGAACCTCTCCTGATCTCCTGCCAGTGTCTTCCTCCTGCCAAACTAGGAGGCTCGGGGCCTATAAAACAGGGCCCATATTGACGCAGGCTTGGCAGGACAAGAGGGGAGAATAACTAAGCTTATCAGTGGTAACCAGGGCAGGCAGGCAGGCAGGCGTCCTGCTGGCTTAGTGAGTTACACGTGTTGGGCTGCTAACCGAAAGGTTGGTGGTTTGTATCCACCAGTCACTCCTCAGAAGAAAGATGGGCCACTTCCTCCCACAATGATTTATAGATTCAGACCATGATGGGGGGTTTGCATGAGCTGGAATCAATGTGAGGGTAGTAGGCTGGGTTAGGGCAGGCAGGAGGCTGAGGGGAAAGAGACTCCTTGTTTAAGTGAGGCCGAGCTCCTATGAAGGGAGATTGGAACATTTGGGAATGGATAGTGGTGATGGTCACACAATAATGATCACAGTTAGTGTCACTAAATTGTACATACAAAAAGTCCTGAAATGGTAAATGTTTTGCTACATGGATATTTACCATAATTGTATTTTTTTTAAAAAGGGGTGGTGGTGTTTTGATTACTCATCTTGCTCATAAGTGGCTGACCTGGACCTCATATTCAAATCTTACCACAGAACCTAAGTTTCTAACCATTGCTCTGTACACATGCATGTACGCACACCCGCTACTTAAACAATATCAAAAGACTGCAATATTGGAACTGTGTTGACAATAAATATACATAAATAAATAGACATGTATACTTTTAAAAGACACTTGAAGTACTCTTCACTGCTTAGAACAATCGTACAAGATCAAAAGGGCAGCATCTGTCCAGGAAGAAAGCTCAAAAGTCAGAAAGGAAACAGATGGAAGGATTGATGGAAATGAGAATCACAAGGAGGAAGAGGGAAGAGTGTCTTTACAATAGCGATATTGTCTTCAATGTCATAAAGCAAAGTATGTGTGAATGGTTGAATGGGCAACCAATTGCCCTGCAGAATTTTACTCAAATGACAATAAAAAAGAAAGACGTTCACTTGCAGTGCTACCATTAGCTCATTCCACTCCCTCTGTATATCATAGCTCAGGACATTTTACTTGGATCTGCACGCAATACGCTTGGTACCAGCAGTCAGGAGATCGGGAGATGGACTGCACTGGGAAAGTCTGCTGTCAGGGATCTCTCCAAAATACTGACGATCAAGGATGTCAGTTTGAGGGCTAAGGTGTGCCTGATTCAGGCCATGGTCTTTTCAATCAATTATTAGGCAACAGAGAGCTGGACAGTGAATAAGGCTGACAGAAGGAGAATTGCTGCCTTTCAGCTGTGGTGTGGGGGAAGACTTCTACTAGCCCATGGACTGCCAAGAGGACAAGCAGATATGTCCTGGAGAAGGTGAAGCCCGAGTCCTCCTTGGAGGCCAGAACACAGAAGCGTCATCTCATATACTTTGAGTGTGTTAATAAGAAAGGTTATTCCTTAGAAACGGAAATCACATTTCCAAAGGTGGAGGGTGAGTGGGAAGATCCTCAACGAGATGGATTGGCACAATGACTTCAACAGTGGGCTCAAGTGTTTCAGAGGGCACAGGACAGGACAGGGTTCAGATCTATTTTTCACAGGCTCACTGTGTGTCATACTCCTACACCAATGTCACCACCAACAGCAACTCCCTTGTGGCCAGGCATGCACAGGTGGGCTTCATGCTTAGGTGGGTCCTGCAGCCAGACCCCTGTCCAGCATCTTTGTGGTTCCCCTGGAGCCTCGCTCTTCCAGTCACAGAACATAAACCTCATTTGTCCAAGTGCTGGCGTCTGGTTGGCACCCCTCTCAGTGCACATTCAAGGGCAGGGCTCCTGGCCAAATGAGAGTGGGGCCTGGGAGAGTCGGACTGCACTTACAAAATAATAATAATTGCATGTACTTCCTTTAATGAGCTCTCATTCCCACTTGGCAGCAGGAACACTAAATTCGGTCCACTCCAGTCCAGTCTAAAGCAATAAAACTATTAGTCTAATCCAAGAATTCAATCATTGTCCAGTTCAAAGTTCTCACTCCATGAGGAGAAGCCCGCCTGATGGAGAATGCAGGCAGCCCTGAGTTCCGAATGGACATCAGGCTGGAGACACAGCTCACAATTCCTGTTACCCAATAATGTCATGGGAAATTGCCCTCACTTTGAAATTATCAAGGCAGCTCCTACTTGCAACACATTCTTCACCAGAGTCCG
>NW_006399871.1:6377551-6390432 GCF_000299155.1 Elephantulus edwardii
ATCATGCTCGGAAAGGTGGAGGGTCAGCAAAGAAAGAAAGACCCTCAATGAGATGAAGCGACACAATGAATTCAGCAACGGGCTTGAGCGTATGAGCGGTGATGTGGATGCCCAGGGTCCAGGTCGGGTGTTCATAGGGGTGCTGTGAGTCGTACTCAACTTGGTAGCACCTAACGCCACCACCACCACCAGAACTCCCTGTCCTTGGGCAAAAGCAAGGCTAAACTAGCTGTGTGCACCGATTCAGACTTACCTACAACGTGGACTTTAAGACACACTCAGGAACAGATCTTGTTTGTAACCAGGGGCTTCCTGCCAGCACATATTTGATAGCGGGGTGGTGACGCTCCTTCATGGTCATGGGCTCTGTGTGGCTAGCTGTGCTTGCTGTTCTCACTTGGTCTTGGTCATATCCAGCTGCCATCGGGATACATATTTGATGGCTCCAGGCTGCTCCCATGGACACCCCACCCCGGCCTCTGGATCCTGCTGAGCTGTCAACAGAAGCTCCAAGGCTACAGCTGCTGTCCAGTCCAATCATGCAGGCCACTCTGGCCTCCGCGGATGGTGCCTCTGTTCATGCAGGTGGTCACTGGAGATGAAAAGGATATCTCACTGCACTTTTGATAGTGACTTTAAAGATTACAAAGGATAAGGTGTAGGGGGAAGCTCTTTCCTGAGTTCCACGAAGCCCAGGTCCCTGGAGGGCCTCCTGAGTGGAGGAGAGTCCATGCTGGCAGCGCTCTGCTGGCAGGTGCAAAGCCAGGGCAGAGAGAGTGAGGTCAAAGGAGCGACATGGGGAGGATGGGGGAGAAGACAAGGGTGAGCTGCTGGGCTGGCCTCATCCCAAAAGACACAGCTGATCATTGTGCCAAGAGGGCTGCCTCTGAACGTTTACAGAAACAGCAGGAACAGAGAGGGGCTTCATGTGCTGGCTCTCCTGTATCTCGTGTTCCCTTCTGGTTAAAGGGCTCCTTCCAGCGGGATAGCTCCCCGGTGCTTCAGGGAGACCTGGTGCCGGAGGGTGTTATGTGTCAAGCTACAGATTGAAAGGTTGGCAGTTCAAGTCCACAGGGGGGAGAGAGAGAGAGAGAGAGAGAGAGAGAGAGAGAGAGAGAGTGTGTGTGTGTGTGTGTGTGTGTATACACGTGTGTGTACAAATCTCTCAGCTTTCTGAAGCTATACATTGCACTGGAGAATACCCATATTTCTCCTTTGGAGCTGCTAGTGGATTTGAACCACCAGAGTGATGGCTTTGTGGCTGAACAGCACAATTCCTACAGTTCGCACCACCACAGCTCCCTTTGACTTAAAGTATCAAAACCTCTTGCTTCAAGTAGGTGGAGATGTTACTGTTTATGGTGATATTTTCAAGGAAGCAGATAAAAAGGCTTTGGAAGATTTTGCTATAGGAACCGTTACAAGCAGCGGACTGGATGTCTTTGGATGTTGGCACCTGGAGTGTAAGAAAGGATGGGAAACAAACAGGAAGTAAGAAACTGGAAAGGGCATCAAGAAAAACAACAGGACAATTCAGAAGCAGCTGACGCATGCTGAAGAGAAAACGGAGGATGGCTGTTCCTGGAGTGTGTGTGTTGGGGGGGGGGTCTTTATCCAAATCTCCCCACCTTCAAGACACATCTTTACAACAAGGTAATTAACAGTTTATGTAATTAAATACCAAAATAATTAAATTTGAAATTAAAATGATAGCATCATTTGTTCTGGCAGGATTAATTTATATCTTAATCTGATAAATCGTTTTCATTCTTCTTAGGATTAAGGTTTAGTGAAAAGAAGTCGTACAAGGACCAGCTCTCACATTCCACAGAGAGAGGCAACCTGGGCTTTTTAATTCTTCCTCAACTGAGTTCTTTCCAAGGTCAAGTGCTGGAAGATTGAGTCTAAGACGCGAGTTGGAAGAAGAGGAGAAAATGATCGTTGAAAGGCCAATTTTTCTGCTATTTGCCAGAATGTTCAAAAAGAATCAGTTTCCTGGTGTTGTTGTGGTTGTGTATCATCGCGTTGGACCAGACCACAGTTGACCCTCTGGCGTATTTTCAGAGGCAGTGAATTGCATGGGAGGAAATTGCCCGCCCTTTCGCCTCAGAACAGCTGGTGGATGCAAACCCCTTACCTTCAGGATTGCAGCACAGCTTCTTGCCACTAGTCAGTTTCTTAATAGTGTCTGCAAATTCTTGACCTATTGGAAAAAGGCAAAGTCAAGTTACTCAGCCAAACAACAAATACTTAGCTTGTGCCTACTGTGTACAAATCCATGTGATAGAAAATACAAAGCCATGCAAAAGCTGTCTCTTTCCTTGCAACACAAAAGAAGGTATGTGTTTAGAAAAATCGTGTATCATTTGGGAATGATAAGACATTAGTTGCCATTAGGTGCTGAAACTCACAGCAACCCAATGTCCAAGACAATGAATCTCTGCTGGTCCTACACCATCCTCGTAATCTCTGCTACACCTTAACTCATTGATGGAACCAATCATCAGCCTGTCTCCCAGCCCTCTGCTTTAACAAGCGCAATGTTTTTCTCCAGGACTCCCGCCTCTTGATAATATGCCCCAAGTACGTAAGATGAAGTCCCATCATCCTTGCTTGTAAGGAGCACTCTGGCTGCACTTCTAAGACAGATTTGGTACTCAGACAAGAAAAGTATCTCAGGGAAGTTCACAATGGACTTGAGCAACTCAGAGATTGTGAGGATGGCCACAGGATAGAGCAACATTCAGATCGGTTGTGATAGGGTCACTGTGAATAGGGGTCGACTGGACGGTGCCTAACAACAGCAATATTGGTGAGATAGACAGATAGACAGAGATATAGAGATAGATGATATAGATTATATAGATGATTAGATATAGATATAGATATATAGATGTGGATGTGGATGTGGATACAGATATAGATAGATAGATAGATAGATAGATAGATAGATAGATAGATAGATAGATATAGATGTATACGTGTGTATGTATATATATAGAGAGAGAGATAGATATATGTATAGATACATACATACATACACAACAACAATGGTGATTTGAGAGAGAGACAGAGACAGACAGACTAACCACAGTTTGGACTCAGCAGCTGCTCTGTAGGAGAAAAGACCTGACAATCTGCTCTGGGAAAGATTTCAGCCTAAGATATCATAGCAAACCTGGAGGGTCCACAACTCGACGGTCCACAATGTGTGTGTATGAGAGGGGACAGTGTGCATGTGTTCACAAAAATAACACTTGGGCCCCAGCACGCCTGCCCCTGGCGCCCGGGGTTAAGCTGCAGCAGAACAGCATGAGTTCGCGCATAACTGGGGCCCCAGCCCGCTGCAGGCGGCCCTTTCAACCTCTAGCGACAGGGTGGTGGACCAGGCCCTGCGGGGTTCGCATCTCGGGTCTCAATTCTTAGGATGATCCCTTGGGAAACAGATAGTAGGCTCTTTGACTAATTTCACGTCGTATGTGTCCTGCTGAGCGCTGCAACTTAACCAGTCCTTGGCTGTCATCCATTAAGCTTTAGATATTATTGAAAAACAAAAACAAAAACAAAAAAACCCCAAAACAAAAACTTGGGAGAACAATGACCAAAATGTAAAAAGACACTATTTCTTCATGATGACTTGGGAATAATTTTTTTATTTTCTAATTTTCTTCTGCAGTGGCCATGCATTCTTAATGTACCAAGAATGGTGGGGTTTTTGGTTGTTGTTTTTGTACGAAGAATGTTTTAAAAGCTCTAATTACCTCCCAGAAGTCCTGCAAGAGACAGCGAGCACGAAGACCAAGACAAAGCAGGCAGGGCCGTGTCGGTGGGCATACCAGCTCATGCCGGAGAGCTGTGCAGGCAGCCATGGGTGGGATGGGCTGGCTGGGAGGCTGCTTCAGAGATGAGTTCAGTGAATAAGGAAATAAGACATTCCCCTGCCAGCTAAACCATGAAGCAAGCAAACATGGATCCACGCAGAGAAATGCCAAGTCACCTTAAAGGGGCAGAATGGTCCAGCCCAGACCTGATTTGATAGAGGTATTGAAAGCTAGAGGAAGATTGATACACTGTCTCTCTCTCTGTCTCTGTCTCTCTCTTTCTCTCTCTCTCTCTCTGTGTGTGTGTGTGTGTGTGTGTGTGTGTGTGTGTGTGTTGGGGAGCAACAGGAACGAGGAAAGAAGGAGCCACGTGGGCAAAGAGAAACGGTAACAATTAGGAAATAGGAAGGGAAACTCCTGTTAAAATTCAGCTGCCTTTTCTGCCAATGCCTTGAAAAGTACAAAGTGACTCTTGGTTTTTTTAGGTTCTGCAATATTTTTGCTAAAAAGAAAAACAATTTTTTTTTTCTATTTTAAAAGTTTACAAAAGATCATATAAGACATAACATTTGGTCTGTGTTTGCCTGGAGAAACACAAGAATAAGAGTCAGAAATAAAAGGATATGGAATTTGTACCTAAATGTTTCTATCAAAAACTATGTTGCCATGAGACCAGAAAAGCTGAACACTGGATTTACAGCACATTTTAATATGGAATTCTATAGAAAATTTCCTATCAAAAGAGGGAGGATATAGAACAGAATTTCAATTCTCCTAGACTTCACATTGTTTTTATAAACAGCCTTGGCAGCTGGATGAAACCCAGAAACTATTGCCCTGTGATAATCTTTATGCTTAAAGGGAAATCATTGGTCATCTTAAAATCAACCAATAAATAGTTTCATTTAACTCATAGAGAATGTCTGTCTTGAACTTCATACTCTTAAGAACAATCTATACGGAATTAAATTGACAATAGCAACTTGAAAGATTTGATGGGAGCTATAAAGGGCAGTGAGTTTATATCAATGGTGGAGGAATAGCTCAGGAAAAAGTGAGAATAGTTATACACAAAAATTATGTAATCAATGTCTCTAACTTTTACATAGAGACGCTGTTAAGCCACTGTCTATTTTGCTATGTGTATTCTCAACTGCAACAAAAGAAATATTTTTAAAAAAATTAAAAACTAGGGAGCTTTCTATTTTTGTTGTTGTTGTTGACTATGGTTAAGAAAAGGGAAGTTCCCTGTGCCAGGACTTAAAGGAAGGGGAATAAAAACAAAGAATAAAAAACAGGGGAATAAAAGTCTTCTGGAAGTGACATTGAATCACAAGAGCTTACCCAATAGACAGACTGAAGAGATAAAGTGAAAAAGATACAACTTGACTTACATCTTTCTGATTTGACACTATCCAACATCCCCTTGTTCTGTTTCCATGACTGCTTCTTGGTCCATGTACAGGTTCCACATGAGCACAATTGAGTGTTCTGGAATTCCCATTCCTCTCAGTGTCATCTAGAATTTATTATGATCTACACAGTCGAATGCCTTTGCATAGTCTGTAAAATACTTGTAAAACATCTTTCTGTCATTCTCTGTTTCAGTCAAGATCCATTTGATACCAGTAATAACCCCCTTCATGGCCACTCCTCTCTTGAATCCAGCTTGAATTTCTTGCAGTCCCCTGTCTATCTAGAGCTCTGCTTTTAAATAATATTCAGCAAGATTTTACTTGTATGTGATATTAATGATTTTGTTCAATATTTCAAAATTCTTCTAGGTCCTCTTTTTTTAAAAAAATAGGCACAAATAGAAAATCACTTCTAGTTTGTTGACCAACAGTTTTCAAATTTCTAGGCATAGATGTTCAAGCCTGTGTCTGTTGAAATGCCTCAATTGGAATTTAATAAATGTCTAGAATCTTAAGTTTTTGCTATTGCCATAAATATAACCAGGACTACTTCCTTTACAATTGCTTGTTAGTTATATGTTATCCCCTGAAATAATTCCATGTTGAACAATTTTTTGGTACAGTGACTCCATATATTCCTCCCATGTTTATTTGATGCTTCATGGATCACTCAACATTTTGCCCATCAAGTATCTCAGTATTTCAAATATAAGCTTGTTCTCTTTTTTTGCTTTTCCACTTCTTTCAGCTTGAGAAATGCTAAACATGTGCCTTCTTTCTGGTTTTCTGATCCAAGGTCTCTGCATATTTTGTGATTGTTCTTTGCTTTGCCTCCTCCAGCTGCCTTTTGAAATCTTGTATGCCAACTATCTTCCCTCATCATTCCTACCTTTCGCTTTGGGTTCTCTGTGTTCTACAGTATTTCAGAGTCTCTTCTGATATCCATTTTGTCTTTTTTTCTTGTATTTATTTTTCCAAAATTTTAAGATTTACTTACAGGATTGAGCTAGTATCATAGACTGGAAGCAGCAATTGCTTATCACAGGGTAGCCTCCTCCTGTCACCTCAAGACGTCCACACCTATTAGCTCACACACAGATCAGCGTTCACAGTATAGGAGATGAATGAGGACGGTTTAAACAAACCTCTCAATTGGAATGAGCTCTGAGTGGATGTAATAACGGAGGCTCATGTGTCACCCCTGCCAGCTGTCTGAAATTCTAGCTCTCTCTCCTAAGCATGGGTGAGTGCAATATTTTCTTGTATTTTTAAAGGACTTTTTCTTTCTCCTTGTCTCCTCTCTTAAATGGCATCCCACAGCTCTTCTGGTCCTCGGTTAATAGTGTTCAATGCATCGACTCTATTCCTGAGATGGTCTCTAAATTCAGGAATGAACCACTTCCGGTAGGAAAGACTCCAGATTGGATTTTGGCTTTTGTAGTCTTGTTTTCATTTTCTTCAGATTCAATTTAAACTTGCACTTGAGCAGTTGCTGGTCTGTTCCACAGTAAGCCCCTGGCATTGTTCTAACTGATGACATGAGCTGCTCCACAGTGATTTTCCAAAACTGTCATTGTTTTGTTTTCTGTGTATTCCATCTGGTGAGGTGGAATGTACTACGTACATAGTAGTAGCTCTTTATGCTTTTTTAATACATGACATTTTAATGAATAAGTTGTTGGTTGTACAAAATGATATCATGCAATTTCCAGTCTCTTTCCATCACAAAGGCCATATTTTCAGATTATCAATCCTTCTTCTTTACTTATAATTTTTGTATTCCAATAACCAGTTATTAATGTATCTTGACTTCATTTTTTTTATTAATTATAGACTGCAAAGGTTGGTAGAAATCTTCAATTTCTTCACCTTTAACTTTTGTAGTTGCTGCATAATTTAGAATAATAGTTGTATTAACAGGTCTTCCTTGTATTCATATGAATACTGTTCTATCATTGACAGCACTGTACTTCAGGACAGATCTTGAAATATTCTTTTAATGAAATCATTCCTTTTCAATTTGTCATCTCTGGCATAGTAGACCTTATGATTGTCTGATGCAAAAATCACCAATGCCAGGCTATTTCATCTCACTAATAACGAGAATGGAGATCCATTCCATTTCATTTTGGAAACTTCAAAGTTCCCTAGATTCATACTTCATACATTCCAAGTTATAATTATCAGTTGATGTTTGCAACTATTTCTGTTACTCCTCATTTTGACTCGTGCCACGTCAGCACATGAAGGCCCTTCACCGGTTGAAAGCTTTACTCCATCTGTGTAATTAAGGCAGACTCAACTTAGAGGAAGTACATTTTTTTTCCCCACATTCTTATTCTGAGTGCCTTTTAACCTGAGGGCTTCACCTGCAGCACTGTATAAGACAACGTTCCACCGCTATTTGTAGTATTTTTCTGGGCCCATTATCAGAAGTGGATAGCCAGTCTTTCTTCCTAGTCTATCTTGGTCTCGAAGCTTGCTGAAACCTATCTGTCATGGGTGGCCATGCTGGTATTTGAAATAGTGGTGGCATAATTATCGGCATCACTGTGACACATACGCCATCACAGTACAATGGACTGACAGACAATCGGTGGAATAGACCTATAATTTGTACATACCTTCTGTATGCACTGAAAAGAAAAAGAAGATTCACATGACTGACTGTACTGGATGTTCACTTTATTGTGGTGGTTTGGAACTGAACTCACTGTGTCTTTGAGGTTTGCCAACACAGCAGTTTCCAAGACAGAAAGAAAATTGTTTCCCATCCTGCACTCTGTCCTGCTACCCCTTAGTAACTCCCAAGACTTCAGTAGAATTCCATGACACCCAGGAGCATCTTGTTGGTCAAGGGGTGGTGGTGTTAAGGAAAGGAGCTGGAGGAAGGCAGCCGCATCCCAGGGGATAGGCTTCTAGGAGGACAACTTTAGGTATAGTTTGAAACAAATACCTCTTTGCTCAAAAAGAATGGGAAGGGGTCCTAAAACTATGAGTTAGGCCAGGCGCCAGAAAGACATGGAGTATGATAACAATCTTTTGCTCTTTTTTGGGTGACAGCCCAAAGCAGTGGCCCCTAGGCCCTTGAAGAAGAGGTCAGGGCCCCTGGCTCTGAATTGAGCTCCGAAGGTCTGAGGTGACAATCATTCCAGCCAGCCTTAGGTGGTGAGGCTCGGAGATGCCAAGGGTTTTGTCGATGATAACACAGCTGGTATATGAAAGAGCCCGTCTTTGAACTAGACTCCTCCCAACTTCCAAATGCTGTCGATTTCTCGCTATGCCAGGCTGTTGCTGGCAGTGCTGGAAGAGTGTGCTGCCGGCATTGCCAGGGCGAGATGGGGCCTCGACCCCTGAAAACTGCTATCATTTTCTTATCACTTTGAAACCCCAGGACTCAGGCCATTATGGAATCCAAGAGAACTCAGGCAGGAGTGCAATTCCTGTTGACAACTGAGTCTTCCTCCCTGGAGAACCCGGAGTGCCTGCCCCGTTCTCTTTCCTGCTGGAAAGAAGGGAATGAATGGGTGGTGTGATGTTAGGGACCATCTGTTGACAGGCTGCGTAACATAAGCCTGTCCCCAGCATTCCTGCATCTTTGGAGGATGCACCAGATGCTGCTTGGGCTTTTGCTCAAACCTCTTAGGTTCTCTTGCTGGTTTTGGGGGTGGGGTGGGTGTGCATGTGTCCTGTGTCCATTCTAGAAGAATCTTCTCCAATTGCTTTGTTATGACCACAGCCCGGGAAAATCGTCAAGGCTCCAAGACCCACTTTGCCTGAGGATTTGGAGAGGGAAGTGATATGCTATGTTCTCCCAGAGGCACCGTGGCCCTTGACTCCAGCTCCCTGGGGCCTGATACAGACACTCAGAGATGTGAACTTCAGTGTCCCCAACACAGGCACTGAGCCAAACTTATCCTCCACACTGGCTTCGCAGTCTACTTCCTCTCTTTCTCCTGCAGTTTTCACATGAAACACTTGCTAATATAACATGTCATACGAGGATGGCCCAGGACAGAACAATGTTTAATTCTGTTGTACATAAAGTTGCTATGAGTCCGTACCAACTCAGCAACAGGTAACAACAACAACAATAATAAATAACTCCTGTACAAATCCTCTTCTGAGGGTCTACTTGTGAAGAATCCAATCTAAAGCTGATATACAAACAAATCAAATATCTGAGCCCCACAAAGCTGAACGCCAACAAATTGGTGCCCGAGGGAGGAATCTAGCCTGCTGTAGTTGTGTTTTGTTTGGAATGCCTCCCACTCTCCCTGGTTTTTCCTCAACACAAACACTCTAAGTTCTTGACCTTGGCTAACCTGTGCTTATCAACCTCAGTGATCTTTTCTAAAGGAAAACAACCCCCATGGCGACAACAGAACCACATGTTCTGGAGGGGAGTCTCAGTATCTCATGCAAATCCAGCCAGAGTGGGTGGAAGACGTCACTGTCATCCTCCCTTACCTGAAGAGGATTCTGAATCGGAGGTCCTCATTTACCTAGAATTCCGGTGTGAGAGGGACAGAGGTGAGTCAAAGAGAGACCAGGGCTCAGTTCCCAGCCCGAGCACGTCAGATGCTGAACAGGATTCAGGACTAAGAAGGACTCAAGAGGGAGACCTGGCGCTCTACTCCCAGAAATTAGCTCACCAAAGCTGTCTGGATCCTAATAGCCTGATCCCCTTAGTGGAGGGGGGTCACAGTCAGTCAGGGAACAACTGTCTGGCCATTAACATTAACAGCACATAGCTGGGAACCAGCAGTAAAGAAATTAGAACTCAGACAATTTGCCTCCAAAAGACCCTTCTAACCGAGGTGCCACATGGAGGCCCAGCAAAGCCACCCTGTCATCTGGGCCTCAGTGACTCCATTAAAGGGGGACGGGCCTCATCCAGTTAATCTGATTTTTTGCGAATTTCCTTATTATTTCCCCTCTCCTTCCCTCCCAACAGCTCAGGGCTGGGTTTGAGTAGACTCAAGGGTACAAAATGGTTCTGGAAAATACATGTCAGGGGGATTTGGTATTTCTGGAACTGAAAAGGCTAAGTAGCTCTGCACGTTGAAATCCTCAAATTGCTGGGACTCAGCGCTTCCATAAGCTGGGGAGGCCGTTTCCATAGCTTATATGTGCATGTGGGGGAGGCTGCAGAGGGGCCCAAGCAAACGGGGGAAGAAGGCTGTCCCCCGCCTTGCGCCTTCCCTCCTCCAACGAGCTGTCAGTTCTGCAGTGGGGAGCAGTGCCAGGCTGCAGAGATCTGTTCCCATCGCTCGGTGGACGAAGACTTGACTGAGCTCTTTCCTTTTTCCTCATGAGCAGAAATTTCAAAATTATTTCCCTGAGCTCTTTCTCTCTCCACCCACCTGCATACCTTGTTGCCAGAAGACCCAGTTTTCAATAGCTTCCTCCTAACAACATACCAGCCAGCTCCTATTAGGTTCCTACTGGTTGCCAGGGACCCAGCTCAGCATTTTGTACCTGTCATGTCACCTAGCTGTCACAGCCACACTGGCAGGTCTGTGTCCTGGTGCTTCTGTGGTCCCAGTGAGGAAAGCGAGCCCAGTGAGATTGCCCAAGGTCATTTAGCCCAGGAAAATAGAAGGAATATAGAGTGTTTGTGTCCTTGGTCCTGCTCGCATATGGCCATGTTACTGAGTAAAAGTCACTTGTTACCTGTGGCAGATGGCGGAGTCCCTGCATGGCGCAAATGGTTAAAAAGCCCAGCTGCTGACTGGCATGTTGGAGGTTCGCGTCTCCTAAGAGACACTTTTAGGAGAAAGGTCTGGTGATCTACTTGGGAAGAACCCCAAAGCCATTGAAAGACCCCAAGTGCAAGAGACAACACTTCTACTTGGACCCACAGGAGGTTATTATAAGTCAGAACTGACCTGGAGGATTGAAGCCAAATCCAACCGAATTCTGACTCATAGCAACCCAGAAGGACAGAGCAGAACTGACTTAGGATCTGCAAGGCTTTAATCTTTATGAGAGTAGATTGTCACATTTGATTCCCATGGAGCTGCTGGTAGGCTCAATCCCCAACCTTTATGTTGGCAAGTGATGCTTTAACCATCACACCACTGAGCCTTTCTCTTCCCTTTATGTGGTTTTTCCACAGACAGAATAGATTCCTTATTCCCAGAATTTGAGTTTGTCCAGGGTAAGGAGGAGGGAAGTGAAAGTGTCCCAGTCTGAGTAGGGCTATAGATGACAGGGACCCTTTCTCTTGAGAGTTTCCATTCTTATGAGAAAGCATGTTTATGGAGTTATTGGTTCTCAGCTTCCGCTCTGTATTAAGACTCTGACAGATCTGAATGCAGCCTGAAGCCCAGGGTTCAGCCTGACTCATCTAAGCTCGGCCAAGCCCAGCCCAGATTAGCCAAACCACATCCAACCAGCACACTGAGGGCACACAGTCAACAGTCACTGCTGTAAGTCACCGAGGAGGTTGTCATTGTCACAGCAGGGACCCCTCGTCCTCTCGTGTGGTCTAGCCATCCTCGTCTAGTCAACACCACATGGCAAGAAACTTAGAAGGCCGCTAACCAAAAGAGATCCCTAATTGTGCCCATTCCAAAGGGGATCTAATGGAACGTGGGATTTTTCCATCAACATTATTAACATTCCACACAGGTAAATTTTTGCTGACGATAATTATACCATGATTGCAGCCTTATATTGACAGGATTGCCAGAAATTCAAGCCAGATTCAGAAGAGGACATGGAATGAGGGGCTATCATTGCTGACTTCTGGTAGATCTTGGCTGAAAGCAGAGGATATCAGAAATGCGTTTGCCTATGTCTTACTGACTATGCAAGAGTATTTAACATGTGGGGTTTAACAAATCATGAATAACATTGCTAAGAATGGGAGTTCTAGAACATTTAATTACATCCGTGTGGAGCCTGTACATGGACCAAAATGCAGGTGTTTGAATAAAATGAGGAAATAGTGAATAATTTAAAATCTGTAAAAAAAAAGTATATTAGGGTTGTATCCTTTCACCATGATTAGTCTATATGCTAAACAAATTATCTAAGAGACTGGATTACATGAAAAAAAAAAGGTGGCATCAGGATTAGAGGAAGACTCATCACCAAACTGCAGCATGTAGATGACACAAACTTTCAAGCTGAGATCAAGGACTCGAAGCATTTAATGTTGAAGATCAAAGCCTATAGCTTCAGTATGGATAACTCTCAACTTAAAATAATTCTCACAATTGGGCCAATAAGAATAGACCGAAGTTGTTAAGCATTTAATTTTGCTTGGACCCACAGTCGAGGTCTGTGGAAGCAACAGTCAAAGAATCAAGGGATGTGTTTGCACTGGGCAAGTCTACTGCAAAAGATCTTTGTGACATATTCAAAAGCAAAGATGTCACTTTGGGGACTAAAGTGTGCCTAATCCAAGCCAAGTTATTTTCAATCGCTATATATATATAGTTGTTGTTAAGTGCTGTCAAGTCAGAGGCGACTCATAGTGACCATATAAAAAAAAGTCCTGAACACCTTTATAACTTTTGTACTTTCTCCAGGTTCATAGGGTTTCCAGAGGCAAGCTATTACGGAAGTGGATGCCACTCCTGCTTACAAGCTTGTTTCAATTGGGGAGCTCCACCAAACACTGTCCACCACACAC
>NW_006399871.1:6390797-6395062 GCF_000299155.1 Elephantulus edwardii
AGAAGGTGTAAATCACACTAGAGAAGCTTCCCTTCTTTCTCTTGTGAAGAAGAATGAATGTGTTGGAGTTATGATGTTGGAGAGGAATGTGGACTATTTCATGGCCTGTAGGAAGAACAAATAAATCTGTTTTGGAATAAACGCAGGCAGAGTGTTTCTTAGAAGTGAGGATAGGAGATGATGCGTGTTCGTTTCATACATTGGACATGTTATCAGGAGGAATCAGTCACCAGAGAAGAATGTCATGTTTGGTAAGACAGGAGATCGATGTAAAGGAGGAAAACCACCAGTGAGAGAGACTGGCAGAGTGGCGGCAGCAACGATAGACTCACGCATACAACTATTAAGAGGATGGAGCAGGACTGGACAGCATTTTGTTGTGTTATACACGGGATCACTATGAGACAAAACTGGCCCATCTCTAACAATATCAACAACAAAATTGATTTGCAAAGTCAATTACAAGATCCCTCATTACTAAGTTCATTTGTTGGCCTGCTGCCTTCAAGATGCAAACAGATTCAATGCTGAGCTTCCAGAGGGCTTTGAAGGCTGTAAATTGTGTGGGAGGAAATTTTCATCTTTCTCCTTGGAGCTTCTGGTGGGTCTGAAACACCAGAGAGGTGGCACCATTGGGTTGGCAGCGTCCACATGGACTAAGCTACCAGAGTTCACAAATAACTGAACAGAAGCTTTTCTAATTTTTTTTCTCCTTTTAATTATTTTGATTGACTTCCAATGATGTCTTTGAGCTGTGGTGTTAGAGAAGAGTACTGAATATCCCATGGACTGCCAAAAGAACAAATAAATACTTCTTAGAGAAATAACAGCCGGAGTACTCCTTGGAGGCAAAGGTGATAAAGCTTCATTTCACATAATTTGGGCATGTTGCTAGGAGAGGCTATTCCTTGGAAAGGGACATGATGCTTGGAAAGGTAGAGGGTTGGCCAAAGAAAGGAAAACCCTCAACCAGAAGGATTTACATAGTGGCTGTTGCAATGGGCTCTAGAGTGTCAGGAAATGTGAGAATGGCACGGGATAGGGCAGGGTTCAGATTTATGGTTTATAAGGGAAGCTATGAGTCATACTCAACTCAATGACACCTAGCAACAACTTTTCATTATTACTTAAATATTGTTGATCCAGGTTAACAAATACCTTTACAATATTGTAGAACAACAGAAAATAGCACAGCATCAATGACTGATAAAATATCTGCAGAAATAAAAGCAGCACCTCCTAGTACCTGGATGAAACCAACGCAATTTGAAACATCATTGCCATGAGTTAATAACAACAGTTCAGACTAGAGTGCATGAAAAGGTCTAGAAAGTAAATAAGTACAGAGTTTCACCCTTGTATGTGTGTGTATAGACACTTGTAAGCTGCACTTATGTAAATGCTTTGTGCTATTGCAACTGGCTGCAGAAATATTCTAATAAAAGGCTGGAGAAATTATGCTGAGTGAACTAACCCAGTCTCATAAGGCTAAATACTGCATAGGACCATTAATGTGAAAATAGAAGGATCACTAATAAAATGTGTATGGGGTTCCAAGAGGAGAGGGGGATGAGAAGACATGGGTGAGGGTGGGCAGGGGGTGGAAATCAAAGGGTCACACAATTTGGTGGGTGGAGGGAGTGGGTAAAGGAAATGAGAAACATCCAGCGGGGATCTAGAAAGATAGGGAAGTGATGGGCATGGCGTAATGGTGATTGATTTTCTAACACATAATGAATGGGAATGATTGTATAAATTAACACAGTGTGAATGAAGGATAGTTTGAAACACAATGTATATGAACTTTGTATGCAAACTAATGTAAAATTTAGAAAAGAAGAAGAAAGTACAATAAGCCTGGGGTGGAGAGAAGAATGCGTCTCTGCTGAAACACTACACACACACGTTGTAGACAGTCATTCTGGTGTCACCTCCTCTGACAGTGTCACCTGGCATGGGCTGTTGCCCTCTGCACCCCCCTGGTGACACCACAGTGTGTTCACTATCACACACATTTTTTTAATCTTTTTCTTTTTGGAGGTCAGACATTCTTTTTCTGAGCCTGCAGAACCTTTTTGTAGCCCTGGGGAGAACATGACTGAAAATGGTAGCCAAAAAATCAAGTGAGTCTACTCTGGACAGCCCTTCCCTCAGTGAAAAGCTGAGGGGGATGAAATCCAAAGGGCAGAGTAGGTGTGTTGTGGTCAGAGGCTTAGCAAGGGGAGGGAGGGACCCTGCAGTGACATTCTGAGCGGCCACAAACTGAAGGGCACCTGGTGCAGGCAGCTGGATAGGAAGAAGAGGAGGTGTGGGTATTTCTGCTGACATATCCACTATCATTGTCTGTTCATCTTAAAATTGGAGTGGGTGCAACTTACGAGCTTGCTCCCCTGGTGCCTGGTACCACCCCTATGCCCTAATTGCTGTGCCATTTTGCCCCATCCAACGGGGTAATGTTTTCACCCCTTAAGAGGCTCTGAGCCTGGAAGGACCCCAGGCACAAGGGATGGACACCCTTCACTGGCTGAGAGGCAGGAAGGATCGTAAATGTGTCAGTGGAATTCAGATTCTCCAAGCTGCCCAGCCACCATAATAAAGTTAAAAACACAACTCTGCTGGAAGGGTGCCGAGACTTTAATGCAGGGCGCTGCACATCCCCCCATCTGCAAGGAAAACAAATATCAGCCCCAAAGGTCCTGCCTTTGCAAATGGACTTGGCTGCCCGGAACCAGGCCTTTGCAGCATGGCTGAAGCTGACTGTGCATCTCACCCCTGGTGGGGACAAAAGCCTGCTCTGCAGAGGCCCCAGGGTAACGCCCAGATATGGAGCACTGAGGCTTTTCCTAAGGAGAATGGGCAGTTTCAATCCATCATGCCTCAGGAGTGACTGGGGTCTGAGACTGGTCTTGACACAGCCCCACAGTCCATGTCATCAGGCCAGACCCGCGGCTGAGTCTTTGCACCAGTGCCAGTGGCTAACACAAGGGCCACATCAGGGTTTATTATAAGATGGTCACCAGTCTGATGAGCAGCCCGATCTACCCAGCCTCTGACCCTCAGCTCATGGCCCTGGGGCCCAGCATCCTTTGAGCTCTGCCCTCCAATGCTGGGACAGACGTAGGAACAGAAGCTAAGCTTCTTGGCTGGAGATGGGCTAGTAGAAGATTCCTCGGCAAAAGGAAGCAAGGTAATAAAACCTGTCCCAAAGCAAGAGGGGAAAGTGAGGAGGGCCTGCTTCAGAAAGTCGTGACAGCAGTCTTCAGCTCTTTGAAGGACATTTAGAAAGAAGGCTTGACTGGGCTTCTGCTGAGTGTCTGTCCCTGAACTCGGCACATCCCCAGAGGTGCTGACCACACTGGATTTCCCAGCACTCCTTGCCCTGCCCTGAGGACAGCCTGGCCAATCAGGAGTGTCATTGCACCACGCGTCTTTGCTTCGGTCATCTGAAGAGTGCACAGGGGTCAAGTCAGGTAAAGAGGCAAATTATGCCAGCAGGACCCCAGGAGCCAGGCGATGAGAGGTGCTTGAGATGTAATGGGGTGGAGAAAACTGCATTTGTGGGGAATTTCAGGGAGTAAAGGCGCTCAGTGTCCTATGTTTGGGTGGGAATCTTTGGGCAAGATCCGCGGGTCACACCGCAGGGGCCCAGGTGACCACTGGGGTAAGGATTTGGGGATGAAATGTCTGAGCAACAGCAAGCATGCCTAAAGCACCTCCCAAGGCGGGTGTGGCTACTGTTGTTGGGTACAGTCAAGTGGCAGGAGTGCTGCCCCATCAGGTTCTCTAGGCTGGAATCTTAACAGAAACAGATGATCAAGCCCTTTTCCTGCAGAGCCAATGAGGACTCTGAATCACCAGCTTTCAGTTAGCAGTTGAGCACTTAACCCTTGTGCCACCAGAGATCTCTCCCAAGTTAGGTTGTTGTTGTTATGTGCCATTTAGTCAACTGCAACTCATAATGATCCTTTGTACAACAGCCCTAAACCCTGCTCTATCCTGTGCCAATCTCACTGTCTCTGACACACCCAGACCTATTACTCCAGTCACTGAGTCAATCCATCACATGGAAAGTCTTCCTCTCTTGTGTCCCTCCACCCTCCCAAGCATGACATCCCTCTCTAGGTCCCTCTTTGCAACATGTCCAAAGTATGTCAGACAAAGCTTCAGAATCCTTGCCTCCAAGGAGCAGACTGGTCTCTCTCTCTCTCTAGGATGAACCTCTTTGTTCTCTTAGCAGACCATGGTATATTCAATACTCTTCTCCA
>NW_006399871.1:6395347-6399294 GCF_000299155.1 Elephantulus edwardii
ATCTATCTATCTATCTATCTATCTATCTATCTATCTATCTATCTATCTATCTATCATGATGCTGCCAATCAGCCCAGTGGTAAGAATCTGTTTTCTTGATATTGAGCTTCAATCCAGATTGAAGGCTGCAATCCTTGACCTTCTGTAACAAGCCCTTCAGGTCCTCCTCAGTTTCAGCAAGCAGTGTTGTGTTGTCTGAATAATGCAGATTGTTGATGACTCTTCCACAATCCTGTTGCCACATTTCCCCTCCTAGCAACATGCTCAGAGGATGTGAGATGAAGCCTCATCATCCTTGCCTTCAAAGAGCACTCCCGCGGCACCCTCTCCAACACATATCTGTTCTCTTGGCCGTCCAGGGGATGTTCAGCGCTCTTCTCCAACACCACAGCTCAAAGCCGTCAATATTGATGGCTTGGTCCCATGTTACAGATGAGAAGTTAATCTAAGCCTCAGTAACTGGGTGTGAGGCTGAGGTTGAGGCAAGGTCAGCCATTCTTAGTAATGGGCCACGATGCCAGATCTCCCTGGAAGACCTGAGTGTGTACCTGGCTCCCGGGCCCCCTGGGCTCGCTGTTTCCTTCCTCTGAGTTATTGCCCCTCTATCCTCCCACTGCCGGGAAAAGCCTTGAGACAGAGGAGCCTCCAGCTCATGGAGCCTGCCTGCTTCTCTGTTTACCACTTAGTCGTAGCCAAATGGAATAAGTGCAGTATTGATTAATTGCAATATTTTTTTTGGAATACATATTCGCGCTGATGTTTTATCATTAATGCATTAAGAAGCTGAACAAGCAATAAGATCAAATGGACTACGAAACACAGCAGAATTTCCATCTATGACCTGATTTATAGCCATTACCTCCTGGCAGAAGCTTGCCCCTATTACAGCCCACACCTTGGCTGAAACTTGAGAGCTCTTTGTTCCGAACTTTAAATCTGTTTATTTCCTCGGAGAGCAGGTGGGCCCCAGTTCTTTATGGTGATGAGAGCATGGAGGGAGGCAGCTGCATGGAGGGGAGGGGCATTCTGTTCCCTGCATGCTTACCCTAACCTAGTCATGGTGGACCTACCTGCAGCAAATACTGGAGGGGGACCACTCCTCCTCGTATCAACCCACTGGCCAGTAGATGCAAAGTTCTTTGGTTCCTGCATCTTTGTCTAACTAACTGGTCTATAGTATGAGAGGGTACAAAGGCTTGTTTGCAGGCCGTGGACATTGCCCATCAAGTGCTCTCTGATCCCTCCCTGTTTCTTTCTTTCTTCTTCAAAAACGGACTCACAGTGGATAAAGGACCTATGAGTAAAACCAAGGACTATAAACCTGATCAGAGAAAAGCTTAGAATTCTACAAGCCCTAATCCACAATACGAACAGTCTTCCAAACATCTTGAAAAACCTACAACCAGGAAAGAATAGATGAATGGAATCTTCCAAGAATCAAATACTTATACACATTTAAAAAAACCCACCCCTTTTCCAATAGAGTAAAAAGGAAAAGCACATACTGGGGGTGGGAGGAGGAATTTAGTAATGACATATCTAATAAGGGACTCGTATTCAAAATTTCTATAATACTTCAGCACCTCCACAAGAAAAAGGTAAACAAACCTACCCCTCCTTGTTTTAATATCTAGTCTCCCTCAAAATATCTTAGCAAATGACTCCAGGTCTGGAAAACAGCATGACGTTTGAGTACATCACACTAGATAGGCAAATTCTATTGTTTATAGCTTTCATCTTGAAAAAATCTGCAAGGAAGAGAAAGTCAAGTCTAGAAAGAGGTGGTGGGCCCATGAGGATGCAAGAACTCCCAGCTCTTGAGCATGACCTTGGCACTGGACAGAGCCTCAAAGGGGAAGACCTTCATGCCACACCAGGATGTCCCGCCTACAAGGATTGGAGGTCCCAGGAGCTTTACAGGAGCACTCACTGGACACCCCAGCAAAATCCAGCTTGAGACATAGATGGAAGAAGAATTCTCCCACAGTTCCTTGCTCACACTTGACACGTTGCCTCCAGAGAAAGGGAGTCAAATTTCCACTCAAAGCCATGAGGGTGCAGAGAATAATTTTGCTTACTTTTCGAAAAATGAGATGCTACAGATCAGTGGTTGTTGCTGGGTGCCTTTAGTAGAGTATGACTCATAGCAACCCTATGAACAGCAGATCTGAACCCTGTCCTATCCTGTGTCATCTTCACACTTCTTGACTCACCAGAGACTACTGTGACAGTCACCATGTCAATCCACCTGGTTAAGGGTATTCCTCTCCTTCACTCACCCTCCACCCTTCCCAGCATCATGTCCCTCCCTCTCCAAGGAATATTCTCTCCTAGCAACATGTCCAAAGTATGCGAGGTAAAGCCTCATCACCCTTGCCTCCAAAGAGCACTCTGGCTGCATCCTCTTCAAGACATATTTGTTTGTTCTTTTAGCCGTCCATAGGATGGATGTTCAGTGCTCTTCTACAACACCACAGCTCAAAGGCATCAATTCTTCTTCTGTCATCCCTATTCATTGACTGGCTCTCAGATTCATAGTAAGTGATTGGAAAGACCATGGCCTGAATCAGACACACCTTAGTCCTCAAAATGACATCATTACTCTTCAGTAATTGGAGAAGTCCCTAACTACAGACTTTTCCAGTCTCTTTATTTCCTGACTGCTGGTACCAAAGGTGTTAATTGTGGATCCAAATAAGATGAAGTTGTTGACAGTTTCAATCTCTTCTCTACCCATCATGATGTTGCCTATCAGTCCAGTGATAAAAAAAAATCTTAGTTTTCTTGACACTGAGATGTAATCCATATCGAAGACTAACCCTGCTGCCTCTTTGATTTTTAGACTTCTCATGCCTGGACCTGTGAGAGGATAAATTTCACTTGGTATGTAAACCATCAAGTTGGTGGCATTTTGTCACAACAACTCTGGAAGATGAATGGTCCTTGAGTGACTCATTGAAATTAGCAATATTGGCAATGGGGAATATTGACTATCCAAGGGGTATTCTGGCATAGATGTTGTTACTGTTAGATGTCCACTCATAGTGACTCTGTGAACAACAGATAAAAATCTTACCCTTCCTCATAATCTCCACTTTGCTCGAACTCATGGTCACTGTCCCTATGCCAGTGCTTTTTGTTGAAGGCCGCCTTCTCTTTCACTGTCCTTTCCCAGAGTGATGTCTTTTCCCAGCACAGTTCCCTCCTAACAATGTGCTCAAAGTGTGTGAGATGAAGTTTCACCATCCTCACCTTTAAGGAACACCATAGATAACACTTCCTCCAAGACAGACATGTTTGTTCATTTTGAAATCCATGGAATATTCTTTTGTCTTGGTCCTCCTTATTCACTGGCTGAAGCAACAAAAAATTGCTATGGCTTGCATCAGATGCACCCTAGTCTTTAAACGGGCATCCTAGCTCTTAAGCACTTTGGAGAGATCCTTGACAGCAGATCCTTTGTTTATTAATTTTCTTCTTCTATCAGGATGTTGCCTATTGGTTCAGCGAATGAGTGTTGTTTTCTTGGTATTGAGGTGTAATCTGTTTTGAAGGCTGTCTCCATACCTTTTCAATCGATATGCAGAACAGATCATTTGGGAGGTTTGGCTTTAAGAGGAGGAATGTGGCATCAGGATTGGAAGAAGAATCATCAACAACCTACATTATGCAGATGACACAATTTTGCTTGTTGAAAGTGAGAAGGATGTGAAGTGCTAATTGCAGAAGGTCAAGGACTGTAATCTTCAGTATGGATTAAAGCTCAACATCAAGACAAAGATTCTCTTCACTGGGCCAATTGGCAGTACCATGATGGATGGAGAAGAGATTGAAGTTGTTAACAATTACAGTTTTCTCAGCTCTACAATCAATACTCTTGGCACCAGCAGTCAGGAAATCAAAAGACAAATAGCATTAGGTAAATCTGCTGTCCGGGACCTCTCTAG
>NW_006399871.1:6400654-6407717 GCF_000299155.1 Elephantulus edwardii
CATTTTGGCTTAGATCAAAAGCAACTCATTGTCAACCTCAATTCAGTTATTGTTGAGCTGAAACTGACTCATTCAGTGAATTTTCAGAGGCTATAAATGGCACCGGAGGAGACTGCCTGTCTTTCTCCTGTAGAATAGCTGTGGATTCAAACTTTCAGTCTTTGGATTGGCAGCACAATTCCCTACCCACTAGGCCACCAGAGTTCTCTAGATGGAGGCTTAGACAGGAAATGGCTCCAACTTCCCACTACTCCTTGGTGTTTATTTCTCCACTTTTGAATCTAGCTGGCTTGTGACTTGCTTTGGCCAATAAACGTGAAGAAAGTGGATATTAGCCAGTGCTGAGCCAGGGTGGAGCCGGGAGCAGTGCCGGGGTGGCCTGGGGGCAGGAGGTTTCCTGCTTCCCTCTCTGGGCTGTGACCCGGCCCAGGCTTCCCCTCCTACACAAGCCCAGCTCTCACTAGGCTCTGGTGGTGCTGTTTCCTATCTGGCCCCATTTCCTGAGAAGTAGAGTGTTAGGCAGGGTTTCCCAGAAGCAGAGGAATTGATGAGGCTTTCTGTGAATGGGATTCATTAACAAGTGTTTCCTGGAAAAACCAGTAAGGGCTGGGCAATGGGACTAAGAGGAGAAGGAGGCCAACTAAGTGTGTGTGAATAAAAAGGGCTGAATGTGTGTAGGGTACAGTTCAGAGTGATGCCATCAGCGATAAGGGACCCTCCACCCCAAAACTCAAACCCATTGCTGCTGAGTCATTCCCAACTCATCCCAGGTTTCCATAAGTCTTCTTGGGAAGAGACTGCCCATCTGCCTTCCCAGGTGCATTCCAACTCTTGACCTTCTGGTTAGCAGCCCGGCATGCTTTGCAGGAGGACACGAGGGCTCTTGCTGGGATGCCCCCAGGTAACATAAATCCTCAGGGGCTCTGGCTTCTTGTGTGACTGACTGGTAGAGCTGGGCTCTGGCAGCCTGAGGATGGCCTTCTGGTTGACAAGACCAGGTGCTGGCTGAAAAGACACGTTCTAGGACACTCCCCCTCCACCTTTTGTCATGCATTCTTTAGAATCACAAAGCAGTACGAAAGCGGAGGATTCATCTTTATAGAAAACAGGTACAAAAAGCAGAAGAAATGGTTGAGAGAGCTCTGGAAGAGGCCCAGGCAAGGAGCCCCCAAGTGTTCTGCTACCTTTGTGAACTGGAGAGAGAAGGGAAGAAATAAGTATCCCTAAGTTACCCTGCCATAGGGACCTCTCCAAAGTACTGAAGAACAATGGTGTCTCTTTGGAGACTAAGGTGCATCTGATACAGGCCATGGCCTTTGCTATCACTTGTTATGCATCAGAGAATTGGACAATGACTAAGGAGGATAGAAAGAGAATTGATGCCTTTGAGCTGTCGTGCTGGAGAAGAGTATTGAGGGTACCATGGACTGCTAGGAAAACAAACAGATTCATCCTGCAAAGGGTCAAACTGGGCTGCTCCTTGGAGGCAAGGATTCTAAGGCTCCGTCTAACATACTTTGGACATGTTGCAAGGAGGGACAGGTCCTTGGAGAAAGACATCATGCTTGGTAGGGTGGAGGGACAGTGCAGAAGGGGAAGGACCCCTGTGAGGTGAATTGATTCAGTGACTGGGGTAATCGGGATGGGAGTGTCAGAGACAGTGCGATTGGCATAGGATAGAGCAGAGTTTAGGGATGTTGTACATAGGGTCGCTATGAGTCACAAGTGACTTCGATGGCACATAACAACAAGTTACCCTGCCACTAACATGTGTTGAATAGAACTGATCTATTAAGCCATGTGGGAAGCAGGATTGGCATCCACTTCCTAAACAATATGCCTCCGGAAACCCTTATGAACTTTATAAATGTCAATAGTTGCAGAGGGGCTTCAGGCCTTTTGTTCACAGGATTGCTATAAGTTGTGCTCGACTCGAAGGCGATCAACAACATTAAGCCATGAGCTTCTGGTTTCAAAGCCCAGCTCTCCTAGCTCTGGCTATATGGCCTCTGACTGGTTAGTTCGCTTCCCTGTGCCTCTGTAATCTTATAAAACGGGAATAGTGATGATAATAATAACAATGATAGTCTCCTCACAGAGTGGTTGTGAGGATTAAATGAGTTAATATGAACTGTTTAAAACGCTTAAAAGAATGACTGGCACATAAAAACCAGCAAGGTTTTGTCTTTTTTTTTTTTAATCAGTAGAAGAAGGATTGGGCAATCTCCTCCTGCAACAACAACATTAGTGGAGTAGAGATCTCTGGTGGCCTAGTGGTAAGGAACTGCGCTGCCAACACAAAGGCCTGCGGTTTGAATCCACCAGCTGCTCATTGAGAGAAAACCCTCTTAGAGTGTCAGCTGTGAGTCTTGGCAGCACGTAACAGCAACAACATTAGTGAAGTGTATAAGGCATTGAGCATATAACCAAAGGTTGGCAGTTCAAGTCTATCAGCTACTTTAAAAAAAAAAAGTGATTGTTGTAAATAATTTTTTTTAAATTTTTGTTGTTGTTGTTGTAAAGAATTTTAAAAAATTAGGTTGGGTGAATAAACAAAACTTCACATCTTACACCATCAAAACATTGGACCCTTCCCCTGAAATGGTGAGGGGAAGACACCTGACTAATGGAATTTGGCCCACCTTTTAGGGTGATGTCTGTGCTAAGCTAAGGCTTTGCTGGAGAGCATTGGCAAGACTCAGCTTTTCCACCACAGCCCTCCCTCACTGAGCCCTACAACGTGGAGACCAAAGCAGGAGGAGGGGATAATCTTAAATGTAAGCTGCCCCTTTCTTCCCGGGCCCAGGTTGTGTCCACTAAGCACATTTCACTGTCTTCTTGTTAAAGCAGGAGGCTGCAGGACTGAGGTGGTCTCTGCAGAGAGCCAGTCAATCGAGAGGTTAGCAGTGTTTATTGATTTAGTAATTCACACGCACTTTTCCGGATAGATTATCTTCCCAGAGACTCTGAAGGCGCAGCCAGCTGCTAATGTGGTGCGGGCTCCTGGCCGAGCTGCCTGCAGCAGGCGGGGTGGTGGGGAGCGCTGGGCGAGGAGGAGGAGGAGGAGGAGGAGGAGGAGGAGAGCACTGCACACCCCAGGCCAGACCCATGCGCACAGGGCCTGTGACTGGGAGCACTAGTCTCCACTCTTCACAAAATTGCAGTGAACATTTCTTCAAGGTCAGTGAGGGACCTCAGAGTTCTTCCAGGGAAGACGATTGGTTCCCTCAGCTGCCAGGAATGCTATGGAAAGACGCCCCTCTTGGAAGGGCCTCTAGGGAATGGCCTTTGGTGAGGAAAGCTGCTTCCTTTAAGGTCCAGTTCTGCACCCACCCCCACCCCCGCACCTCCAACTCCAAACAGCCTCACTGGATCAGCCCCCCGCCCCCCCCCCAGCTTCTAGAGCTGGTCGGGGCCTTCATACACGCTGCACCACAGCCTGGGGTCTTCCTCTGCCAATCCTACTTCCAGTTCCTTCCTCTCACAGGTATTGATCCCTAAATTACACTCTAATAAGGACGTTGCTAACCCACTACAGGTTGGCTTGCATAGGGAGCTCTGGTGGCCTAGAGGTAAGAAGCTGTGCTGCAATCCCAAAGGTACATGGTTCAAATCTACCAGCTGCTCTGTGGGAGAAGGATGGGCAATCTCTTCCTGTGTTATTTACTGCTTCTAAAAACCCACTGAAGGGTCAGCTATGGGTTGCTTCTGATTCAATGGCACACAACAAAAACAACTCTTAGCCAAAAACAAAAAAAAAATGCTCACAACTGGATCAATAGGTAACTTTATGATGGATGAAGAAGAAATCAAGTTTGTTAATGATTTCTTTTTCCTTGGATCTCCAGTCAAGAAGAGTAAGGATATCCATTTAAAGACTAAGGTGTGCCTGACCTAGGCCTTGATATTTTCCATTGCTTTGTAAGCATGAGGAAGACTGAAGAATTGATGCCTTTGAATTGTGGGTTTGACAAAGAGTATTGAATATCCCAGGGACTGCCAAGAGAACAAAACCAATCAGGGTGCTTCTTAGAGGCAAGAGTGGTGAAACGTCACCTCACATACGTTGGGCATATTGTCTGGAGGTGCCAGTTTCTGGGGGAAATGTTGAGTCAGCAAAGGAGAGGAAGACCCACAAGGAAATGGATTGACACAATGACTGCAGCAATGGGCTTGGACGTGGCCAAAATTGTAAGAACAGGGCATGGTTTATCTATCTGTTCTTCACAGGGTGGCTATGAATTATAGTTGATTCAACACACTTAACAACAAACACAGCAACTCTTAGTGCCTGATTCTCCAAAATAGCCCTTCCACCTGTATTCACTGCTCCTGGTGCAAATGTGGTCAGAAGAGAGCTAAGGGGCCCTCTGAGGGCTGAACATCGCTGAAATGCAAGTTTAAGCATGGGAGAGGTAGAAAGGATACACTGAGTTGGGATTCAGATCTTTCTATTTCTTCTTAAGGTCCATCCGTATTTGCCTTTCTGTACACCTTTTACTCTCTCTTATTCCAGCTAGAAGCTCCTTTATGATGAAGTAATCACCACAGAGCAGAGGACATGCTTGGAATCCAGAACAGAGTCAAATCAGAATTAGGTGACCTTGGCCTGGATGGCCAGGCTCCCAGTCTTGAGGGCTTTAGGGGGGCCATTTATTTACTCACTCATCTATCTACTCACTCACTCATTTGGTAATTACTTGTCAAACACTTGCTAGGTACCGTTACTTTCAGTAGGTGTCCACACTGGATTTCCCACACCATCTTGCCTGCCAAAGGCCTGGGGGTGAGGACTAAGGCTTGGGAGCTGAGATAAGACCAACCAGAACCCCTAAGAGAAAGCGACCCTCTCTCCCTCCACGTGCTTCCCGAGGAGGTAACTCCCCAAAGGGCCTGTGCACACCAGCACCACATCATGAGGCTCGGGGTCTCTCAGTGTCACGCTGTCAGACCTTCCGCGGACCTCCGCCTGCGCCAGCCCGTTCAGAATCCTTCGTAACGCTTATCATCAACTTTAATCAGAGAATAATGCTTAGATTATATCAATACTAACTCTGATGGCTAGTGGGTTGGGAGAGGGTGAAACCGGTGTGCTCCCTGGAGGCAGGGATTTCCTTTTTTTAATTGTTTACTAGTTTATTAACAAAATTCAAATATCTTGCTTTCAAGAACAAATTCTTTCCATTTCCCTCCCCCCCCCATCAAATTGTACAACCCGATGATTAATCCTCCCTCCCCCTGCACATCCTCATCCGTCTGTTTTCAACCTCCCCCACCCCTCTTGGATCCTTATACTCATTCTACAACAATGTTTTTATACAATATTTATCCTTGTGGGACTGAGTTCACTCAGCATAATGGAGGCAAGGATTCTGAGGCTCCATCCCACATACTTTGGGAGTGTGGGCAGGCGGGACCAGTGCTTTGAGAGGGACATCATGCTTGAAAGGGTGGAGGGACAGCGCAGGAGAGGAAGGAGATGGATTGACTCAGTGACTGAAGCAATGAGATTAGGTCTGTCGGAGACGATGAGATTGGCTCAGGCTAGGGCAGCATTAAGAGCTAATGTACATAGAGTCTCTATGAATCGCATGCGATTTGATGGCACATAACAATGACCACAACCCACAGGCATTGCCTCTCTCTAGTGGTTCGAATCCACCAGCTGCTCCTTGGGAGAAAGATGAGCAATTTTGTCCTCTAAGGTTTACCGTCTTAGAAACTCAGTGAAGCACCAGTTATTAGTTCTAACACAGCTGCAGAGTTTAAAGTTTATTTGGGGTACCCCCCCCCATTTTAAGATCTCAGAGAGCTATCAGCTACAGAGAAAAACCACCCCTCTCCCCCGGGATTGTAAACCTGGAAGCGTGGAGAAGGCGCCTGGAAGAGCTGAGACACAGGTTTAGGGACAGAGACGGAGAAAAGTTACTAGCTGGTGCTGGAGCCTCCCTGGAGGTGAGTTCACTGGAGCCGAAATGAGACGTGTGCTTGGGAGGAAAGGGGTACCGGAAAGCCTGTGCTATGACTCTGTCGGGGGGAGATGAAGCTGCAGAGTGGATTTAGTGGCTGCTTTGGGAAAGAATTGCCACTCATGGGGAGAACAGAAGCCCAGTCCAGGACTCTGCACACAGGAATGCAAAGCTGACAAGCCAGAGGCTGTCTCCAGCCTGCCAATCTCACGCGCGCCCTCTATTGACAGAGCCCCATAGAGCAACTGGCAAAGGACCTACTGAGTTTACAGGGCGCAGGGCCAGCAGCACAGAGAGGATTAGGGAAGGGTGGGCTGGGGAGAGAGGCAATAGCTCAACGCCAGCATCGAAGTTCTCCTGACACCGCCCTCCAGGAGTCCCTAAAAAGACAAAGTCTAGAGAGGCCCACGCAGTTGGGAAAGGGAAGCATGCTTCTCTCTGCCTATTGCATTCCAAGAGCTTTGGTCTTCCTCTGACTGAGACACAGACAGGACCCCAGGAGGGTGGGTTTGATGACAGATGTGGAAGGCGCTCCGGATGAGCGCAGGATCGATTAACTCTCTTCCAGGATCGAAAGCCGTGTAGCTGGCACAAGGTTGTAATAAAATGGAAACACCTTCTCGAGAGATCTTCCTTCCAGGCAAATTGATTTCTGAAGGAAACGTCCACCAATTTGCCGGTCCTGCGGGGATGACAGAAGGAGGATTGATGCCTTTGGGCGGTGGGGACAGAGAAGAATACTGGATATCCCATGGATTGCCAAGAGAACAAACCGTTATGTCTTGGAGGAAAAAATGCAACCAGAGTGCTCCTTGCAGGCAAAGATGACAGATGTTCACATACTTTGGGCATGTTGCTAAGAGAGAGATTATTCCTTGGAGAGGGACATTATGCTTGGAATGGTGGAGGGTCAGTGAAGGAGATGACCTTAATAAGACAGCCGGACTTGGTAACTGTGACAATGGGTTCAAGTTTATCAGGAATGATGAGGGTGGCACAGGAGAGGACAGAGTTCAGATCTGCTGTTCATAGGGTCACCAGGAGTCATACTCGACTCGATGGCACCTAACAATAACGTTGTTGTTTGGTGCTGT
>NW_006399871.1:6408050-6427718 GCF_000299155.1 Elephantulus edwardii
GGTCCAGACAGGGATGACCGGCTCATCTTACCACTCTGCTGCGGTTGTTCGTTGCTGTCCAGTCAGTGTGAACTCCTGCTGATCCTCTGGACAACAGAATGAAAAGTTACCTGGGCCTGAACCAACCTCACAGTCCTTGGTGCGCTGGAGTTCATTGTGTCTCATCCTCAGTGTCACTGTCGTTGGCTCAGGGCTGACTCATGGCTTATCCTGCATTGGATTTCACACAGAACACAGCCCTCCCTTGAAGCCCCTGGTGGATTTGAACTTCTGGAGGCCTCAGCCTTCGAGTTAGAGGCACACCTCCCCACGACCTAGGCCACCAGTTCTCCTCTCCACTGTTGGGACCATTGTGTTGTTGTATACTTCCAACCTCGGGGTTCATCTTCCAGCACGATATATGACAATACCCTGTTGTGATCCACACGATTTTCACTGGCTGGTAGTTGAAGTAGCTTGCCAGGCCTTTCTTCCTAGCCTCAGTCAGGAAGCATCACTGAAACCTGCTCACCATGGGTGGTGCTGTGGGTTTGAAATATCCACGGCATAGCTTCCAGCATCACAGAAACACACAAGCCGCCTCAGTACGGGCGACGTGACAGGTGGTAGAGCGCATGTTAGAGCTAAGGAAACTGAAGCGTGAAGGAATCAGCTGGTCAGATGAGGGGGTTTGTGGTAACAGAGCTGAGAAGCTTTTGCTGTGGTAAATACTTGTATGGGTCCCAGTCAAAGAGGATGGGCAGCCTAGGCTCAGTGGTGCTACAGCTCTGAGGTGGCAATCCATCCTCCTGAAAAGTCCGACAGAAAGCCAGATCTCCATCAACACAGCCCCACCAGGAACCCCACGGGCTGGGAAGGCGGGTCCCCTAATGGGCTGTTAATTGCTCTGACTGCAACTCTGGGGCAGAGTGTTTCTGGAATAGTAGGACTCTCTGGCAGAGAGGAAATACCAGCAGAACAGTTTTGATGAATAATTCAGTCAGCTGAAATGGGAAATGAGAAAGTTTTCTCTCCACTGAAGTAGAATTTGAAGGGGGGGGGAAGAATTCCAAAAGAATGGAGAAAATAATAATAATAATAATAATAACAGCAAGACTTAGGGCTCCTCTTTGTGGGCAGGAAAATTTTCTTTGCTTCACCTGAAGGGCTATTGACTTCCTGAGGTATGAAACATGGAAATCAGCTATAAGCTTGTCACTGCCACCTTCCCTTTCAAGGATTCTGCAAATTCTAGCCAGGCAGCGGCACTGTTCTGGGGGGTGGGAGAGTCTACAGTGAAGAAAGTTAAGTATTATTTGTGTTCTCATGGACTGTATGTGTCAGGTGACACATTAAGGGGTACCAAGCCCAAACCCCCACTGCCATCTAGTTAAAAACTACTCCACCTGTTCTCTTCCTCTCCCTCTGCCTCAAGCTTAACCCACCTCTGCTGCCCTAGTCACTTCCTGTCTGGACTTTGGAATCAAACTGAAGTTCAGCTCGGAGGCTGGACCAGTTGGGTCAGTGATGGCCCTGACTGTCCTAACCACTGCCACTCAGGGAGACCTTCCCTGAAACTTCCGAAGCAGTAAATTTTTTGTTTGTTTTAATGTAATACTTTTCTTTTTCATTATAATCGTGATTTTAACAAAAGTTTACAGATAAGTTGGATTTTCATTCATTGTTGCTAATTTTCCTCTCTCCCCCTTTCCCGTCCCCCTCCCCCAGCGCACTTTCTTTTTTTTCATTGTTACACAACTTCCTCCCTTCTCCCTCCTCTCCCTCCTTCCCTCCCCCAGTCCTCTTTGCAATGCACCACTTCCACTTACTCTGGACCACTGTCTTACATATAATGCTTAATCATATATTCCTTTTAAACAGTTCTCTCCCTTATCTGTTCCAAGACAGTGTTTATAAATCTTTAAGACAGAGTCTGCCCATCTTTTCCCCAAAGAGCAGCTGGTGGATTTGAACCACTGATCTTTTGCTTAGCAACCCAGCATGCCACAACTATGCCAAAAGACTCATCAGTTGCCAAGTTTACAGCTACAGTTCAAGATGCATGCTGTGCCCGTCAGAGTTCAAGAAGCAGGAAGAGAGAAGTCACTGAATACATAAATCAGGGGGAACTGAGTGCAAGGATTTGTTATATGGGTGATGGAAATGTTAACGCAAGGTCAGAGGGGGAAATTAGCCGCTGCTCAAAGTCATACAAACAGTAGAGATTTAAGGAGAGGAGATGATACGATCAGAACCCGCCCGGGACCCAGGCCAGCTGGCAGGAGCTTGATCCAAGGAAGGGGCTGCCTGAGGAGAACTGGGAGCATGGAACAAGAGGATGTCTGTTGAGAGCAGAGGCCTTCGTGCAGGTAAAATTAAAGAAAAAGAAAAGGAGCACCCCCCCCCCCATTATCTCCCATTTCTGACAGGTGCCTCTCAGCAGCTGAGCCTGTGCAGAAGTCAGAACGTGAAAACCCAAGCAGCACAGAAAAGTCAAGGCGAAGGGCAGGAAAATGGGTCTGAGAGTAAATAGACAGAAATAGCCTTCTGAAGGAAAGACAAAGTCTTCTAAGGAAGAATTAAAGAGAGAATATTAAACTGGATGGCTGGGAAAGGCCTCTTGAAGGCATTTCAGTGGATACACAAGAGTAGCAAGGTCTTGTGGAAGGTTGAGAGACAAGAACAGAGAGGAAGGAGAACTTTCAAGGCAGTGCAAAGGCCCTGAGGCCAGGAGAGCACAGGATGGAGAGGAAGAGTGGGGAGAGGTAAGGGTGGAGATGTGGTCAGGGCCAGGTGGCATTAAGGAGCTATTTGAGGTTTCAAAGGAGGAAAAATGCACATCTGATAGCCTTCAAGAGAAAAGAGGTTCTGAAGCAAAGATGAAAAGATGAGGGAACAGAATCCTGGGAATGGAACAGCCAGAATGGAATTACAGGCATATGCAGAGAGACTGCTAGTTCATTCAGTTCTGCACTTCTGTGGTAAAGTGAAGATCACAATAAAGTCCAGTCACACGAGTTTTCAGGCTTCCCAGTGCATCTATGTTTACACTATAAACCAAACTAGAACCCACTGCTATCGAACCAATTCCAAGACAGAACCACATACAGCGTGGTCTATTAAGTGTGTAACAAAATTAGGGGACAAGTTTGAGATAATGTGAGGATAACAATAATGTGACACAGAGAAACGAAGAGGCCTATCTATCGTACTAAATCATATACTCATGTTGTTGTTGTTGTTTGATGCCGTCGAGTCGTAGACGACTCATAGCGACCCTATGAATGAACAGCCTGAGCACTGTTCGTACACAGAGTTTTCAGAGGCAAGCCATTTCAGAAGTGGATGCCGCTCCTGCTTCCAGGCCATATACTCATATCCTAAGATAACATACTATTGGGGGGTGAGGAGGAAAGCCTCTCACAGACTTGCTTGGCACACGGATGCCACAAGACCACAATCTGTAAAATTAAAACTCAGTGCTTTCGACATATAGTAAAGCAAAGAGCAGCAAGAATGATGACACAAAGTGTGTACCTGTAATGAGAGGACTGAATGTTGTGGGAAATATCGCCGCGGTCACTCCACAATTTGTATGTGGTGGTTGTTGTGTTACTATGCGTTACTATGCAACTCATAGCAACTCTGTGGATGGCAGGTCCAAACCTCGCCTTATCCTGCATACTCCTTCCCATTTCCAACATCCTCAAATCCTTTGTTACAGTCCCTGTGTCAATTCCTTGAGTCATAGTCATTGTGTCAACCTAACTTGTTAGGAAGAATTGATGCCTTTGAAATATGGTGTTAGAAAAGACAAATACTGCATAGTGCCACTGTTATAAAAGAGGACTGACACAGGGGTTGGGGACAGACTAAGAAAGAGGGGATAAATAATGTATGCTGCATTGCAACAGATGAGGGAAAGAACTGTTTAAAAGGGATATATGATTAGGTATTATTGTCATGACAGGAGTCCAGAATGAAGGCTGCACAGTGGAGTGGACTTGGGGGGAGGGATTGTATAACAATGAAAGAATTTTTTTCTTTTACTTTTCAAAGAGAAGAGCTAATTGGAGGGGAGGGGCGGGCAGGGAGAAAAGTACAACAACGAATGAACAGAAATCTAAAGTCTCTGTAAACTTTCATTAAAATCAGTTTAAAATTTTAAAAAGTTGTTTAAAAAACAGAAATATGGTATTAGAAAACAATACTGAATATCTCATGGACCGCCAAAAGAACAAACAAGTGGAGATTTAACAATGTGCTTTAGCACCATGGTGATTGTGATATGGGTATAGGACAGAGCAAGGCTCCCAGCTGTTGTTCACAGGGTCTCTATGAGTCTTAGTTGACTGAACAGCGCCTAACAACAACACAGATAGCTCTAGAGAGTGAACAATGCACATTGAAGGTTTTGATCTTCTGCGGTGAGTGCTTCAAATCTTCGCTTTCAGCAAGCAAAGTGGTCTCCTCTACATAATGAGGGTTGTTGATGAAGCTTTCTTCAGTCCTCATGCCATGTTCTTCTTCATATAGTCCGGCTTCTCGAAACGTGTTTAGGACGCAGATTGAATAAGCATAGAGAAAGGATACAACCCTAACCCACAGCTTTCCTGATTTTAAAGTATTGAGGATGGTGAGAAACCCAGAACACGTAATTGTGTTCATGTGAAATCTATTCGTAGACCAAAAAGCGAGGGAATACACTACATCAATGGTATTTTTTAAAAATAAAACAAAAAACTAACTAACCGAACGTTTTGTGCCAAAATTATTAAATGGTAACCTGATTCACTGTGTGAACTTACACTCAAAGCACAATATTATTTTTTTTAAAAAAAAAGAAGCTCTGGAAAGGTTTTTATAACTAACAAAGTATCTATTTACTGAAAAGCGTTTTTTAACTCATGAAATGTCTGCTTATTCTCCGACAAAGCGAAAATTGAAAACCTTCCAAATATTCCAAGAATTGGAAGGCTTCCAGATTTCAGGTGAGTACATTTCCTTTGTGAATGCACAGATGCTGGGTTAATACACATTTTCTCAGAAGAAATAAAGCCATGTCCTGACAGACTTGTGAAGAAATCCAGTAGATTTATTTCTTTTTTTCTGGATCAGTCATTTTTAAACCAATTTTCAAACTGTCTTTGGAAATGAGCTCTGCGTCCTGATTCCATTTTTCCTCCACCGCCAAGATGTCTGCTCACCGCCCCTTCTCTCCTCACTCCTGGCAGACCCTATCAGGCTCACCTAAGCGCACAATTTATCTTATCTTTCTGCTTTTTGGTATTTTAAAACATTTTCTTTTATTGTGGATATGCTGCTACCTTTTAAACCATTTTTCAAGGTCCAAATCACTGGCATTAATTATATTTACAACACTGTGCAACTGTTAGCACCATCTATTTCCAAAAGATTTCAACACCCTAAACAGAATCTCTGTATTCTTTGAGCAATAACTTTCTTTATTCCCCCCATTCCCCAGCCCCTGGTAACCTCTAATCTACTATCTGGCTCTGAGTATCTGGCTATTCAAAATGTTTCATATAGTTGAAATTACACAGTGTTCTTTCTTTAGTGACTGGATTATGTAGTTTAGAATAAAGCCATTAAGCTTCATTCATACAGTAGCATGCACTTGAATGTCTTTCCCCTTTTTGTGGTGAACGATATCCCATTTTCTGTACAACTCACATGTTGTTTGCCTGGCCATTTGTTGATGGACGCTTGGATTGTTTCCATTTAGGGCTACTGTGAAATGATCATTTGAATACAAGTATTTCTTTGAGCCCTTGCTTTTCAATCTTTTGGGTATTTGTACCTAGGAGTCAACACACCACTCATCTCTTGGTTTATCTTAATGGGGTGGCTTGCATGCTGCTGTGTTGTCAGAGGCTATGCCAATAGTATTTCAAGTATCACTGGGGTCATCCATGCAGGACCGGAGTCAGTAGCTTTTCTGAACTTAGACATAACAGGCAGAAAGTTTGGCAGTCTACTTCTGAAAAAAATCAGCTAGTGAAAGCTTTCTGAGTAGCAATAGAACACTGTCTGATACAGTGCCAAAAGATGGACCTCTCAGGTTGGAAGACACTCAAAGTATGACCAGGAGGAGAGGCTTCCTCAAAGTAGATTCTGCCTTAATGATGTGGACGAGGTAAAGCTGTTAGGACCTTCGTTTGCTGATCCAGCACAACTCAGAACGAGAAGAAGTTGCACATACCCATTAATAATCAAACGCGGAAGGTACAAGGTATGAATCTAGGAAAATTGGAAGATGGTGGCACAGGCTAGGACACACGGTGGCCCTCTGTCAGGTTTCCTGCACTGTGAATATCAGCAGGCACTGACTGCCTCATCTCTTTGCTGCAGAGGGGCTGAGGGGTTCAAATCGTTGACTTTTTGGTTAACAGTCCAACACTTAACCAACTACACCACCAGGGCTCCAGCCATAAAGATTTACAACCCTGAACATCCCACGGGGTCACTCTCTGTCCTATCGTGTCTCTGTGAGTTGGAATGGACTCCACAACAATGGGTTTAGTTATGGTTTTGATGCCTACAGATAGAACCCTATTTAAGAATGGTGTTTCCTTTCCTCTGTTGTTGTTGTTGTTAGGAGCTGTCAAGTTGAGTACCAATCATAGTGAACAACAGATGTAAACCTTGTCCTATCCTGTACCATCCTCACAATTTCTAGCACATTCACGTCCATTGCTACAGTCACATGGATGAGGGTCCACCTGGTTTAAGGTCATCCTCTCCTTTGCCATCCCTCCACCTTCACAAGCATGATGTCCCTTTCCAAGGAATAACCTCTCCTAAAGGAGTGCATCAGGGATGCAGCCTGTCCATGTACCTTTTTAATCTGTATGCAGAACGGATCATTCTGGAAACAGGGCTTTAAGGAGGAATGTGGCATCAAGATTATAGGGAGACTCATTAACAACCTATGATAGGCAGATGACACAACCTTCCTTGCTGAAACTGAAGACCTGAAGCACTTGCCACAAAAGGTCAAAAACGCAATCTTCAATATGGATTGAAGCTCAACATCAAGAAGACAAAGATTCTCACTACTGGGCCGGTTGGCAGCACCATGATAAATGGAGAAGAGATTGAGGTTGTTAGCAAACAGTCAACACTCTTAACACCAACAGTCAGGAAATCAAAAGATAAATTGCACTGGGAAAATCTGCTGTCATGGAACGCTCCAGAGTGCTGAAGAGCAACGATGTCAGTCTAGATACAAAGGTGCGCCTAATCCAGGCCATGGTTTTCCCAATTACTTGTTACACTTCAGAAACTTGAACAATGACTAAGGATGACAGGAGAAGAATAGTTGCCCTAGAGTTGTGGTGCTGGAGAAGAGTCTTGAACATTCCCTGGACCACCAAGGAAACATACAGGTCTGTCTTAAAGAGGGTGAAACCAAGTCTCTCCTTGGAGGTTAGGATTTTGAAGCTCCACCTCATTTATTTTGGGCATGTGGCCAGGAGAGATTGGTCCTTTGAGAAGGACATCATGCTCAGAAGGGTGGATGGACAACAACATGTCCAAGATATGTGAGAAAAAGCTTCATAGTTTTTGCCTCCAAAGAGCTCTCTGGTTGCACCTTCTCCAAGACTTATGTGTTCTTTTGGCAGTCTATGGGATCTTCAGCCCTCTTCTCCAAAGCCACAATTCAAAGGCATCAACTCTTCTTCTATCATCTTCAGATATTGTTCAGTTCTCAGATGCATAGCAAGTGATTTAAAAGACCATGGCCTGAATCAGGCACACTTCAGTCCTCAAACTGGCATCATTGCTTCTCAACAATTTGGAGAGGTCCCTGACTGCTGACATTCCCAATGCAATACATCTCCTGACCTCCTGACTAGCTAGTACCAAGTGTATTGATTGTGGATCAAAGTTTGCTCTGTTAGTGAAATCCTAGCAGTATAAGGTGTATCTTAAGCCAATTGCTACCAGTAACTCTTGAAATATATTAAGTGCAGATGAGGCACAGAAGTATGGAAACGTAGATGTGGAAGACAGATGTCACACTATGTGAAGATAGCCAAGGAACTTAACAATGACAGCTGCAAAGTAATCAGGACCTTCACCAGAAACCAATAATGAAAGTGAGCCTTCCCTTCAAAGTGGTACCTTGAATTTGAACTTCTAACTCCTTGACCTTGAGAAAGAAATTTTTATGTTACAGGTCTTACAATTCTTTTGCCTAAACAGCACTAGATCAATCACTATGTCAAGGAAGGACTTAATGCCCAGTTGTGGGGGGCACCCATTCTCAGGGGTTCTCAGCTCTCTGAGGGTCTGCCTTTTCTGCAGAGAGCCACCTTACTCAAGATCATTCTGTCCTGGTGCAGCCATGTCAGTAACTAAGCAAAGCTGGGCTGAAGGATCCGGCTTCTGGCCTGATGAGCTCTTTCTGTTTGTTGTTGTTGTTGTTGTTATGTGCCGTCGAGTCGCCTGCGACTCATAGCGACCCTATGTACAACAGCCCTAAACTCCGCTCTGTCCTGTGCCAATCGCACTGTCTCTGACACTCCCATCCCAATTATCCCAGTCACTGAATCAATCCACCTCATAGAGGGCCTTCCTCTCCTGCGCCGTCCCTCCACCCTCCCAAGCATGATGTCCCTCTCTAAGGACCGGTCTCTCCTCACAACATGTCCAAAGTAAGTTAGATGGAGCCTCAGAATCCTTGCCTCCAAGGAGCCACCCGGTTTAACCCTTTCCAGGAAAAATCTGTTTGTTTTCCTAGCAGTCCATGGTATTCTCAATACTCTTCTCCAGCACCACAGCTCAAAGGCATCAATTCTCCTTCTATCCTCCTTGGTCATTGTCCAACTCTCTGATGCATAACAGGTGATTGTGAAGACCATGGCCTGTATCAGATGCACCTTAGTCTCCAGAGAGACACCACTGCTCTTCAGTACTTTGGAGAGGTCCCTCCGGCACAAATATCACACTCGTGAATCTTCATTACTGTTACTTCATAACATCTCAAAACTACGACAGTGAATCCTGCCTCCATTAACAATCAGGGTTGTCTTAGCTCTTATTTGTGGTGCTTTACAAATCCCTAGAAATGAAAGACTTTGCATTGTCAGGGTGCACTGGATTTGTAGAAAGACTTGCCATCCTTCAGATAATAGCATTCTCTGAATTGAGAATACGGCTCATGACTGTTGTGTGAAGGAGACAGAAGGGTTGTGAGAATAATACAACCTGACTTAAGGGCTTGGGTTTGTTGTTTTGGTTTGGTGGGTTTTTTTTAGTGACCACCTTAAGTGATAATTAGAGAATAGATTGCTGAAGATGAGAGTAGCAACAGAAGGCTCCTTGGCGGCTCCTGCAGAGACACAGTGAATGACGGTGATGTGTTGGCTAAGGGTGGCGGGGAAGTGTGGTCAGAGTCTGGACACATTATGGAAATAGAACCAGTGACATTTGCAGCTAAGAGGAGAAGTGGGATGTGAGAGGAAGAGAGGAGTCAGGGCCGATTCCAAGGGAGTGTGGTCTGAGAAATAGAGAAGAATGGAGCCAGCATCGCCAAGATGTGTAAGAACTGGAGAGGAAAGACCAGAAACCACACTTAGAAAGTCTCAACTACATAAACTTGAGGTAGAAATGGAATCCATGAATCCAAAGCTCAGGGGACAGCTGTGATTAGAGATAGTAGTTTGAGAATCATGTTGTTGTTATGCGTTGTCCTTTTGAAACCGACCCATAGGTGACCCTCCAGCAGGTTTTTGGAGGTGGTAAATCACACGGGAGGGAGATTGCCCCTCCTTCTCCAGAGGAGCAGTTGGTGGGTTTGAACCGCATGCTTTTGGGTTGGCAGCACAGCCCTTTACCACTAGGCCACCATCTGAAGACTGAGTCTGAAGGCTCTGTAATATATGGAATATGTTGCATTGTTGTTGTTGTTGTTGTGTACTGTCGAGTCAGAATTGACTTATAGCTGACCCGCTGGGGGATTTTCAGAGGCAGTTAATTGCACAGAAGGAGATTGCTCATTCTTCTCCCACAGACCAGCTGGTGAACTCCAACTACGAGCCTTCAGGATAGCAGGGTAGCTTCTGACCACTAGGCCAACAGAGCTCTCTAAATAGAGTATAGCTTTTTAAAAAATATTTTCTTTTATTATTGTGCTCTGAGCAAAAATGTACAGAGAAATTGCTTTTCTATCCTTTCATTCACATAGACCTTGAATCACAGCATTAATTACCACCCCTGCATTGTAAAGCACTCTTTGCACTTCCATTTCTTTTCACCCTCCCAGCCTGTCTCTTCCTGTCATCTACGCTTTGCTCTTGTGATCCTGTAAGATCTTGTGTGCTCTAAGGACCAAGTACCTCCCTACTGGTGGTAGTCACTCTGTCCACATGCTCTTGTTGGGTTAAAGGTTGAATCACAGGAGTGAGCTTGGTTCTGGTTCTCTAGAGAACAGCTTTTGCTAATATTTGCATGAAGACTTTTGCACTGTCTGAATGTACCACAACTTCTCAATCCATTCATTTGTGGTTGGACATTTAGGCTGTTTCCATGTTCTTGCAATGGTGAATAATGCTGCTATGAACATTGGTGTACAAGTTTCTGTTCGAGCTTCAGTTCTCCTTTTCTCGGGGTATATACCAAGCAATGGAATAGGTGGGTCATATGGAATTTCTATGTTTAGCTTTTTGAGGAAGCACCAAACTGTCTTCCATTGTACAATCCCACCGACAATGTAAAAGTGTTCCTATCTCACCACATCCTCTCCAACATTTATTACTTGCTATCCTGCTAAATTTTGCTACTGCTACTGGGGTGAGATGGTATCTCATTGTGATTTTGATTTGCATCTCTCTTATCGCCAGTGATTTGGAGCATTTCTTCTTTATGTCTGTTGGCCATTTGAGAAGTTGTGGTACATTCACACAATGGAATACTACGCAGCACGCAGGAGCAATAATTTTGTAAATTACTACTTCACATGGGAGGGACTGGAGAGCATTATGCTGAGTGAACTAACTCAGTCCCACAAGGACAAATACTGTATAAAGCCATTATTGTAGAATGAGTATAAGGATCCAAGGCAGGGGAAGGATAGAAATAGAGGGGTGAGGATGAGATTGTGGGGTGTTATAATCATAAGGTTGCACGATTCGATGGGTGGGTGGGATGAAGGAAATGGGAAGGATCTTTTGTGGAAAACAGTGTATCCAAACTTTGTAAATAAATCAGAGAAATATATTTTTTAAAAATACTGGTATTCGTTAGAGAATTTAATGTAAGATTTTTCTTTCCTTTTTCAACTTTTCATACTAACCCTGTTGCCGCTGTTGTTGATGCCAAATCAATTTCAGTTCATAATGACCCTGTGTTACAAAGTTGTTGCTCTGTGGAACTTTTAAGTCAAATATGATCATGGTGACCTTATGAACAACAGCTCTGTAATCTGTCCTGTCCTGTGCCATCCCCATCATCTCTGACATACTTGAGTCTATTGTTGCAGTCACTATGTCAACCCATCCCTTTGAGAATGTTCTCTTTTGCTGACTCTCCACATTTCTAAGCATGATGACCCCTTCCAAGGAATAGTCTTTCCTAGCAACATGTCCATACCTCTTCGAATTATATTTTTTTTAATTTTTTATTTTTTATGTGTGTACCATCAAATTGGATCTGACTGGTACAGGAGGCAATTGTCCCTCCTTCTTCAGCAGAGCATCTGGTGAATTTGAACCGTGCACCTCTGGGATTGCATGCAGTACAGTTTCCTGCCACTAGGCCACCAGAGCGCGCCACCTCTCCGAATTATTGAAGAATAATGATGTTAGCATGAGGACTCAGGTGTATCTGATTCAGGCCATGGTCTTTCCAATCACTTGCTATGCATCTGAGAGCTGGACAATGAGTAGACAGAATGAATGACAGAAGATTCAATGCCTTTGAGCTGTGGTGTTGGAGAAGAGCCCTGAATATCCCACGGAATGCCAAAAGAACAAACAAATATGTCTTAGAAAGGATGCACCCAGAGTACTCCTCGAAGACAGAGATGATGAGGTTTCACCTCACACTTTGGGCCTGTTGCTGGGAGGGACTATTCCTTGGAGGAGGGACATGAGATTTGAAAGAGTGGAGGGTCGGCGAAGGAAAGGAAGACCCTCGGTCAGGTGGATTGACAGTGATGGCAACAATGGGCTCTAGTGTGCCAGGAAGTGTGAAGATGGTGCAGGATAGGACAGGGTTCAGATTCACTTTTCATAGGGTTACTGTGAGTTGTACTCAACTTGACAGCACCTAACAACAAAAACAACATGTCCACAGTATGCAAAACGAAGCTTCACCATCTTTTCTCCAAGGACCTCTCTGGATATGCTTCCTCTAAAACATATCTGTTTGTTTTTCTGGCAGTCCATGGGATAGACAGTACTATTCTCCAACACCACAACTCAAAGGCCTCAGTTTTTCTGACATCCTTATCCACTGGCCAGCTCTCAGATGCATAGCAAGTGATTGAAAAGACCATGACCTGAATCAAGTGTATTAAGCTTAGTCTTTAAATGGACAGCATTGTTCCTCAGTGATTTAGAGAGATTCCTGACAGCAGACTTGCCCAAGGCAATATGTCTCTGATCTGCTGACTGCCGGTACTGGGGATGTTGACTAGGGATCCAAGTAAGATGGGACTGTTTCCAAGGACAGTCTTTACCCCATCCATCAGGTTGTTTCAGAGCAGGTGGCATCATGATAGATGTTACAAAGCAGAGCTATTCAGTCTTTTCCCTACCGGATATCATTACAAATTACCAGGTCTTCCTCTGGCCGAATCGTGGGATGAGGCCAAATTTCCAGCCTTCAGCCAGTCTGTAACCATTTACACTTCCAGCACTCCTTACCTACCAGAACTCAAAGTCACTGCCAACGAGTCAGAACTGGCTCACAGCTGACCCTCCATTGGATAGCCAAGGCTGTCAATCACTCTAGAGGAGATTGCCCGTCATTCTCCTGTGAAGCCATAGCTGTTCGAACTGAGAGGTGTAGGTTTGGGCTAATAGCACCACTCCCCTTGGGCCACGAGAACTTCCTGTGCCTTCCCTAAACTCTCTATTCCAATACATCTGATACCATTTGGGCCAGTTTTGTCTACACATCTCAGATCTCCTTACTCCCAAAGACATCAGGTGCATTTTCTAAACCTTAAAAAAAAAAAAGTCTTAGATGACCAATTTTCACCTTTTTAAAAAAAAAAAGATCATTGATTTGGAGGGAGCTGTGGTGACCTAGTGGCAAGAACCTGCACTGCAATCCCAGAGGTACGAGGTTCAAATCTACCAGATGCTCTGCTGGAGAAGGAGGGGCAATCTCTTCCTGTACCAGTCAGATCCGATTTGACGGTAAACACACACACACACACACACACACACACACACACACACACACACACACAAAATTGGGGTGGGGGGAGAAAAGATCATCAGTTTGCTCAATATCCCAGTTCCTGTTTAAGTCTATGCTTTTTCATTGCTGAAGTTTTCGTTTTCAAAATGATTGGGATAGATTTATTCTTTTCTCATAAGAGTTTTAAAAATCAGCATCCACACGAACGTCCCTTTTAACACTGCTTTCCTTTGTTCTTGCATCTCTCATTTCCCTCTGTTGCCTTCCAATGAGGTTTAGATTTTTCTCCCTATCCTTGGCGCTCTGCTGTTTCTTTGTGATGTGTGGAGGTGTCAATATGTTATTATCTAGACTGCTTGGTATGTAAAGAGCTTTTCTAATCTGAAGATTCATGTCTGCTTTGATTTATAATGAAGCATTTCAAGTAGACGGGGCGGGGGGAAGCATAGAGAATAATACACTGAGTGTGTGTGCACCCATCACACAGTAGAAGAGATAAAGCATTGTAAATATGATTGAGAGCCTGTATTTGCCTCTCACAGTCACATTTTTCTCCCACACTTCATGCGTGTCTTTCTACTTTTCCACATGCAATACAAATATGTCTCATAGCAACCCAATAGGACAGAGCAGAATGATCCCAGAGGGTTTTCAAGGCTGTAATCTTTAAGGAACAAACTGTTAAATCTTTCTCCATGGAGTGATGAGTGGCTGGGGAAGCTGCCGACTTTTTGGTTAGCCACTGAGAGCTTACTTCCTGTGCCACCGGGGTGTGTGTGTGTGTGTGTGTGTGTGTGTGTGCGTGCGCGCGCGTGCATTAGTAATGGATGCCAAGGTGCAAGGCGAGAGTGACCAGCTGTCATGGTTAACGTTATGTGTCAACTTGGCTGGATCAGAATCCTTAGTGGTTTGGTGATTATGTCATGATGAAATGTGCTTGTTAATATGTTGACATAGTCAGTCATTCTCTGTTTTTTAATATCTGATATGATCATCCTTCATTTTCTCATAATGTTTCAAATAACAGCTGGGCCTTTGCAACCCTAAGTAAGGAGAGGGTACCCTTTGATTTTGCTACCGTCATGAGAAGCTAAATTTTGCTTAGAGATTAGTGAAAACCAAATGATGACAATTATTAGAGAATAAACTTCCCATAGACGTTTACAGGCTCCCTAAGAAAGGCAGAGGGGGGCGGGGTGAAGGAGAGGAAAGCCCTTAACCAGGTGGACTGTTACAGTGGTCGTAGCAATGGGCTGGAGTGTGTCAGAGATTGTGAGGTTAGCACGAGTTAGGATAGGGTTAAGATCTGGTACTCTTAGGGTCACTTTGAACCATGCTTGGCTCAACAGTACCTAACAATAACAAGGACAAATGCTCCTAGAGCCTCGAGGGCAAGAATCCTAAACCATCAGCTGTGTGGCTCTCCAATAGCTCTGCCGTCCCCAGTGAAAGACTCTTGAGTCTGAAAATAATTGTTCACTGGAAGCATAAAGAGATGAGAGGAGCAGTCATGTAAACAAGCCTTTACCCCCTCATTAGCCTGGATTTCATAAGCAACAGAGAAACACGTGACTCCTTTGAAAGCTCCAGGACAAGTCTATTTTTCAGCTGTCAAGGGATTTATTGTGTGGCATCAGGTAGCATCAGTGTGTTTACATATGTAAACACACCCAACTCCAGCATCTTCTGCTTGAACTCAAGCACAGCTGATTCATTGCCCCCATCAGAGGCAAAGCTATTTGTCATCTATTTAGCATAGGGAATGGCTCTCCCTCCTGTGTGTGTGCTTAGCTGAGGTTCCTGAGAGAGAAGCCAGAGCACTGGTTAGCAACCCCACTCGCCAGGATGCCAGTGTAGCCGTGATTCCCAGCCTAACGTAACTCTCCTAGGTGTTGTTGCGAGCCCTCCTGTCAAGAACGATGACGCATAGGGACCCTGGGAACAACAGACCTGAATCCTGCACTTTCCTGTGCCATCCACACCAACTCTGGTACCTTTGAGCCCATGGCTGCAGTTACTTTATCAACCCATCCCGATGGGGGTCTTCCTCTCTTTCACTGACTCTCCCCTCTTCCAGGCATGATTTCCTTTTCCATGTAATAGGCTGTCCTAGCAACATGTTCATAGTGTAAGAAGAGAGGAAGCTTTGTCATCTTTGCTTCCAGGAAGCGTGTGGGCTGTACTTTCGGGTTACACATTCCCACCTCCATGGTGTTACTGAGCTGAGACTAGAAGACGTTTGGTAAAGACATGAACAGCCTCGTCTGACTAAGGGGAAGTGGTTGCTGTTGCTTAATTTTTTTGGTCCTCACCGTAATCCTCCGATATGACACACCGTGGGACATTGTTTAAGGAGGGGGAGAAACACAGCTCTGTGGGAGTAAGTGCCTTGTCTGGCTTCTCAGAGCCAGTAGCAGGCAAGAACTAGAGCGGAATCCTTGTCTTTTTTCATGAGTCAGGACAGAAGATAAATAAGAACCCATCTCCATCCCAGCTTCACCTATGGGCCTCTGGGCTGTCTCTGGATACATTTAGGAAGGCAAGAAGATGTCCTCAAAGATGGTATATGTAGGGTAGACTGGAACTGAAGAAGAATCAAGGCATCCTTGTAGAGTGTAAGAGTTAAGTTGATGTCTCAACTTGGCTGTCCTACGTTGTTGTAAGGTACCGTCTCATCTATTCCAACTCATAGACAAACGATGTACGGCAGATGCTAACTTTGCCTCAATGATGTGCCATCTTTGCAATCGCCACTGCGTTTATGCAATGTTGCATCACTGAGTCAATCCATTTTCTTGAAGGCCTTTATCTCCTTTACAGACTTTCCTGCTTTTCCAAGCATCATGTCCTTCTCCAAGGACTGGCTCTTCACGGTAACATGTCCAGTGTTATATGAGACAAAGTCTCACCATCTTTGCCTTCAAGGAGCAGCCTGGCTTACTTCTTCTAAGACAAACGTGTTTGTTCTTTTGGAAATTGAAGGTATATTTAATACTTTTTTTGCCAAAACCACAGTTGAAAGGCATCAATTTGTCTTCAGTCTTTCTTAGTCGTTGTCCAGCATTCATGTACATGGGAAGCTGTGGAAAATATCGTAGTTCACAAAGGCTAAAATACCTTAGTCTTTAAATGGCATTTTTGCTCTTTAGCACTGTAAATAGGTTCTTGGCAACAGGTTTACCCAATGAAATGTGTCATTTTGTTACCTGACTGGTGTTTCCATTGGTATTGATTGGGGAGCCAAGTATAATGAAATCATTCATGACTTCTTTTTTTTTTCATTTGTAAATGATGTTGCCTATTGGTCTATTTGTGGGGATTTGGGGTTTGTTTTTTTTTTATGTTGAAGTTTAATGCATACGTAATCTTTGATCTTCATTAAGTGCTTTAAATCTTCTTTACTTCCTGCAAGCAATGTGGTTATCACTTAATGACAAAGGTTGTGGATAAGTCTTCCTCCAATTCTAATGCAGATTCTGCCTTCTTCTTCATGTAGTCCAGCTTCCCGATTGATCTTCTCAGCATACAGATTGAACAGGTCTGAAGAAAGGATACAACCCTGACACACTCTTTTCCTGATTTTCAAAGTTCCATCGGTCTATTCAGACAACAGCTTCTAGGTTTCACACAAGCACAATTAAGTGTTCTGGGATTCCTATTTTTCTCAGTGATAGCCCTAATTGGTTATGATCCACACAGTGAATGCCTCTGTCGAGACCCATCTGGCATCAGCAATGATATCCTTTGTGCCACAGTCTCTTCTGAATCCAGCTTGAGTTTCTGTAAGTTCTCTGTTGATATGCTTGTTCCAGCCATTTTTGCACACACTTCAGCAATCTTTTGCTTGTATGTGATATTGATGACGTTGTCTGTTCATTTGCTCACTTGGTTATATCATCTTTTTAAAAAAATGAGCACAAATAGAGATCACCTTCTTTTTTTTGTTTTTGAGGGTTTTTCCAAATTAGTGTTATTAATTTTAATGAAAATTTACAGATATTTTGGATTTCCATTAATTCATTGTTGCACTTTTCTCCCTGTCCACCCATCCTCTCCAGTTCATTCTTCTCTTTGAAAAGTAAAAGAAAAATTCTTTCATTGTTATACAATTCCTCCCCCCAAGTCAACTCCACTATGCAGCCTTCGTTCTGGACTCATGTCATGACAATAAGACCTAATCATATATACCTTTTAAACAGTTCTCTCTCTCATCTGTTTCAATGCAGTATACATAATTTATCCCATCTTTCTCAGTCTCCCCCCCAACCCCTATGTCAGTCCAATTTTACAATAGTGGCACTATGTAGTATTTGTCCTTTTGTGACTGAGATATTTCACTCAGCAAAAAGTCCTCCAGGGTCACCCATTTTGAATAATAACTTCATTTGGTTGAGAATGTTAGTCTTCAAAAATTCTGAGTGAGTCTGTCCAGGGCCACACCTCTGCTGAAATGCCTGGCTATGATATCATTTCCAGATGTAGGGCCTTTAGGGTGTGGCATGCCTTCAGATGGTAAACAGAGGCTTTTCTAGAATATTCTTAGTCTTCACTCTTACTCATTGTCCAACTTACAGACTTGAGGACACAAGTCTTTACGACTTGCCTTCAACACCGACACTTCTTTAAGGAGCCCTTTGGGCACAAAAATGGACCCAGACTGAGTAGAAGTGAGCCTGTGCTCCATTATAACCTTGATGTTTTCAAACAGCATTAAGTTGGCATTCTAAGCAAGCATCTTTCCATTGCAGCCACCTGAAAGTCATTTAAGGATACTCTGCAGCCTTGGGGGAGCAGTGAAAAGTCATAATACAAGGTACAAAGCAGAGTGACAAGGCAAGATTTCTTCCCAGGGGAGCAACCCTGGAGCTCAGTTATCATTTCCACCTCCTCAGTTCCTGGAAGCACGAGGCGAAGGCTGGCTCATGGAGTGAAGCAGAAAACCGGTTTCCAGATGTTGCATGAAGCCAGAGCATGACACAGAGAAGCTGACTTCATGGTGAGAGTCCCCAGTGTCATTAGTTGTGTCTTCTCAAATATCCCTTGACTCAGAGCTCGACTGAGTCAAGGCCCAAGAAATGCAGGCAGGGGTGAGCTGACAGGAGTGTGAGCGGGCATGGGGGTGAGGGTAGAGTCACCCCAGCACTCTGGGAGGTATACAGACTGTGGCACACAGTGGCAGAATCACTGATCCAGGGATCTCGATGCCTAAGCCAGGCTCTCTCTGTTCTTTGTTGCCAGAGGAGATAGATGGCTGGGGAAATAGAGTTTTAACTGAATTGGGAGACAGGTGGAGACAATCTTTTCAGCACATAGGCTTCCCTCTTGAGCAGTCAGGAGGGAGTGGGGCAGGAGTGGGAAGGAACTCTGAGCAAGGAGGAAGCATTTACAGCAACATGAAAGGAAGAGGTAAGGAAAGCATGGAATTAGAGGGAGAAAGACATAAAAAAGGAATGGATCGAGAAATTATGGTACATTCACACAATGGAATACTATGCAGCACACAGGAGTAATGATTTTTAGGTAAATTATTACCTAACTTGGAAGGGACTGGAGACCATTATGCTGAGTGAACTAACTCGGTCCCACAAGGATAAATATTGTATAAAACCATTACTGTAGAATGAGTATGAGGATCCAAGGCAGAGGGGAGGGTAGAAATAGAGGGGTGGGAGAGGCTAGAAGCAGAGGGATGTGGATGTGTGGGGATGGAATCATCAGGTTGTGCAATTTGATGGGGGGGGTGAGAGAAATTGAAAGAATTTGTTTTAATTTGTATTCTAATTTTGTAAATAAGCTAGGAGAAAATTAAAAACCAAACCAAACTTTCCTTATGACCTTTAGACTTGGCTTTGGATGAAGTCAACCATCACCGAGTATCCTTCTTGTGTTGTTCCGTTCCCAAAGAGCAAAATGCTTTAGTTTCCTGGTGCTATTATGATAGACAAACACATGGATGATTTTCACAAACAAACTTCAGTGCTCACAATTTAGGAGGCGAGACCCCGACATTCAGGTGTGGACTCTAAGGGAAGGTTTTTGCCCTCCGTGGACCTGGGAAGGTCCTTGTTTTTGCTCTCTGTGAGCCTGGGAAGGTCCGTGGTGCTTCAGCTTCCGTTCTTACCCTTTGGTGGTCCTCACACTGTGACTCTTGCCTTCTGTCTCTTCTCTCTTCTCTGTGCCCAAACTACCCTTTTTTATATATCTCAAAGGCAATTGGTTTAAAACATACCCTACCTACTCTGATTGGTCTCATTAGTTCACCAAGGAAGAGTCTTATTTCCAAATGGTATCACA
>NW_006399871.1:6427828-6434330 GCF_000299155.1 Elephantulus edwardii
CACACACACACACACACACACACACACAATTTGGGGGAGGGGGCACAGTTCAACACTTCACGGCAAGTAAACAATGGAACAATAGGATCAAAAGTAGGTCCAGGTCTTCTCAGTTGTGCTCCAAGGTAGCTGAGGGTTTTGCAAAGCAGCCGCAGGGGCTAGAGCAGAGGGTGAAACCCCTTCCCCACTCCCCTAGCAGCCAAGGCACCAGAATGGAATCAATGCCTTGGGGAAAGTGCAGTCAGAGTCCTCCTTGGAGGCAAGGATGACAGAGCTTTGTCTCTTGTACTTTGGCCATCTAACTAGGAGATGCTATTCCTTGGGAAGGGACATCATACTTGGAAAGATTGAGAGTCAGCAAAAAAGAGGGAGACCCTCTCCCCCCAAATGAGATGGACTGACACAGAGACTTCAGCAATGGGCTCAAGTGTGTCAGAGATGACGAGGATGGTGCAGGATAGGACAGGATTCGGATCTGATGTTGGTAGGGTCACTATCAGTCATACTTGGCGCCATAGCACCTTCAAACAACAATAAAATCATAATCCAAAGGTACTGGGTCTTCCTTATTCATTGCCTAACTTGCAAATGTATACCAAGCAATTGAAAATACCATGGCTTGAGTCAGGTACAAATTGGTCTTTAAACTGACGTCCTCATACTCTGTTGTTGTGTCACGACAGAACTGACCCTTTGCTGACCCTCCAGTGGGTTTTCAGAGGCAGTTAATCACACAGGAGGAGATTGTCCAACCTTTTCCCATGGAGCAGCTGATAGATTCGAATCGCATGCCTTTAGGACTGCAGCACAGCTTTTTTGCCACTAGGCCACCAGAGCTCTCCGTCCTTACATGTTACCATTTAAGAAGCCCTTGACAGCAAATTTTCCCAATGTAGCACAGCTTTGGACTTCTTGGATGCAAAATGTCTTTGGATTGTTCTGATCTCTTGGTAATTTCTGAAGAATTGCCTCCCATCGTCACTTTGAGACTTGTCTTCAAAGAGTCGTCTCTCGTTTTAGGACCATAGTTCTTCTTCAAACACAAGCCCGTGTCTTAAAAGGTTGACGTATAAAAGACTGTGGAGGTGGCTTGGAAAAGTTAGCTGTGCCTCCACAGAGCAGACAGATCTGGATGCAGGAGACCTTGATTCTCTCTGAGCTGAGGCGCAGACAGATGGGTGTCCACGAACAGCTAGGTGAACAAGATGGTAGTGAACAAAGGGTCTGGCCACCAGCCACTATAGTCAAACGCAGAGACAGGGCACAAATCTTCACACACTTGATTAGCAGGTCTGGAAGGCTGTGAGATGCCTTCCAAGCCTGCCGTACATTCATATACTTAGAGATCTTATATCCTTTCAAACTTCATATAGTTAGAGATCTTACATCCTTTCAAACAATGTTGATGGCTTAATTGGAAACATTTGACGCATGGGAAAAAGTTAATCACTAATAACTGAAACTCCCTGAGGAAAACCTTGATCAGTAATTATTTGGGATAATGACTAAAAGTTTCAACCCAAGTACTGAAATGGACAGGGACTCTTCTGACTAGATTGAATATATGCAAGGGAGTCTGAGAGAGCATGGAACATGGATCTCAAAGGTCTCAGTTCCCATCCCAGGTGGACCGTTAGTTTCACACATGAGTCTGAGCAAATCTGTCTCAAGATAATAATGATGCCTAGATGCTTCTTTAAGAAGATTGTCCTCTATGTTAACTCTGTATGTGTGTTGCTGCTTGGCCAAATATAGTGTCTCCATCTGTATAATGGGTGTAATAAATTCAATCCTCCTTCCCTGAGTTGGCCTGGGGAGTCAAGTGAGAGAATGCATGCAGGCTGGTAAGTATCATGCAAATGTAAGGAATTTTACTCTGCTCCCAATTGCAGAGGCGGAGACCGAAGTGGAGGGGATTTCTGTAATTTTGCAAAGGTCACACTTCCAGCAATTGGCCAGTCTGGGAACAGCTCCAAATGTTCTGACGGTACTCTACATTCCCTCTGCTACACTGTTTCTCGTCCTCCTTTTGCAAGAAGAATAGTCTAGTAGGTAAGAGCAAATTCCTGGAGTTGGGCGGGCCAGTCTAGGTTCAAGTTTTCCCAGCAGTGAGACATCCACTTAATCGCTCTTCAAACACTCAAACCCAAACTCACTGTTGTTGAGTTGGAACCAATTCCTCACTGACCTTCCAGCAGGTTTTCAGAAGCTATAAACTGCACAAGAGGAGACTGCCCACCTTTCTCCCACAGAGCTGTCAGTGGATTCGAACTGGCAGAAAGGTGTCATCTTTGGGTCCACAGTGCAACTCCCTACCCATTAGACTACCAGAGCTTAAGATCAGCAAAATATGGGGAGAAAATATCACTTTCCCCCATTGCAATAGAAGATGAAATGAGATGGTAACATTATATCATTATTATCACATGGTAAAGGTGGCATGGTGAATTAAGTAGCATGGCACTTCCAGCCATAGCCTTCCACTTTGAGTTGCATTGAAAATTCTAGACGTTTTGTCTGTTCTCTCTCTCTGTGTGTGTGTGTGTGTGTGTGTGTGTGTGTGTGTACCATCAAATCAGATCTGACTGATACAGGAGGAGATTGTCCCTCCGTCCCCGGCAGAGCATGTGGTGGGTTCGAACCGTGCGCCTCTGGGATTACAGTTGCAGTTCCTTGCCGCTAGGCCACCAGAGCTCCCCAATGTCTGTTCTTATGACTCCACTCTAGAGGGTTTTTTAGCATTAATAGGATAGGACTAGGGTGATGTGTGTCATGAATTTCTACCTTGCTAGAAAGTATGACCCAAGTTGCCCGCCTTAGTTCTCTTGGTAGGGAGGTTTGTAGATCTGAGATCCTATGTAGTGGGATGTACTTGGAAAGGTTAATCCTTTTTCTCCCTGGACACTGCATCCAACCAGACCCAGTGGGTCTGAGAACCCACAGCCTGCAGCCTCCTGGACCCATCAGCCTCTACCAGCCACCATATAAGCCACCATGGCCTACAGCCATTTAACATACAAGCTTGACTTGGGACTTGCCGGCCTCCACACGTTTGTGAGCCATTTTTTGATAGTTTTTTAGTTTCTATGAGGTGTTGCAGGAAGTCATGGAACACATATAGATGTAACCAAGAGAGTGAGGGCTTGGGGGAGAAGGGGGAGGGGATTCTAGAAGAGCCGATGGAGTGGTAGGTAAAGCAGTTTGAAAAAATTGGACATTTGGAACATTTTTGACACAATCTTTCTTGCTGAAAGTGAAGAGAACTCGAAGGCCTTGTTGCAGCCCTCAATAGGGATTACATCTCAATGTCAAGAAAACAAATATTCTTACTATTGGACCGATAAGCAACGTCACAATGGATGGAGAGGATATTGAAACTGTCAACGACTTCATCTGAATTGGATCCACAATTAACACCCTTGGTACCAGCCATCAGGAAATACGGAGACACATTGCGATGGGAAAGTATGCAGATAGGGACCTCTCCAAACTATTGAGGAGTAATGATGTCAATTTGAGGACTAAGGTTCACCTGATTCAGGCCATGGTCTTTCCAATTCCTTGCTATGCATCTGAGAGCTGGACAATGAATAGGGATGAGTAATGATGTCAGTTTGAGGACTAAGGTGCATTTGATTCAGGCCATGGTGTTTCCAATCACTTGCTATGCATCTGAGAGCTGGACAATGAATAGGGATGACGGAAGAAGAATTGATACCTTTGAGCTGTGGTGTTGGAGAAGAGCACTGAACATCCCATAGATTGACAAAAGAACAAACAAATGTCTTAGAAAGGGTGCAGCTGGAGTGCATTTTAGAGGTGAGCATGATGAGGCTTTGCCTCACATACTTTGGTCATGTTGCTAGGAGGGGCTATTCTTGAAGAAGGACATGATGCTGGGAAAGGTAGAGGCTTAGTGAAGGAAAGGAAGACCCTCAACCAGGTGCACTGACACTGTGACTGCCGCAATGAGCTCGAGTGTGTCAGGAAGTGTGAAGATGTCACAGGATAGGACGGGATTCAGATCTGCTGTTCATGGAGTTACTATGAGTGGTACTCAACTCTATGATACCTAACAGCAAAAACTGGCTCCCTTTAGGTACCTGTTTTGTACCAACCTTTTTAAAAGAAGTGTGCAGTAGGCACTAAAGAAATAGGACCAATATAAAATTTTTTAAAAACAACAAACAAATCACACATAACAGTAATAAGAGGAATAAAATGACATTTTGCTCAAATAAATCTGCTGTCAAGGGTCTCTTTAAAGTGATAAAGAACAAGGATTCCGTTTAGACTAAGGTGTGTCTGTCTCCATCCATGGTCTCATGGACTTAAGGAACTCAAATTGCTGCATTTGCTTGTGAATCGTGCACAATAATTGAAAAAAAAAAAAGGCACCATGGGACTCTTCTATTGGCTTCCACAGAAAATAGAAATCACAGGAGCCAACTAGCAGGAAGTCACACTCACCTAAATGTGGCTGTTTGGTGGTTAAAATAATCACTTCCCCTGCCCACCGATGGACATCCCGCTTCTTTGGACTAAAGCTCTGCTTTCTGTCCTGCATCCTGAGTGCCGCAGCTGATCTTCTCCCGCAAGGTGATGGTGGCACTGGTAGGACATCTGTCATTGTAAAGAGATTTGTCTATGTTAAACTTTTTATTTTGGATGCACCAGCATGCAGTGATATCCTAAACCTAACAGTAAAGCTGGGTTCATTATTATTCCCATGAGCTGAGGAAGAAATAGCCCACTTAAATCTTTAATTAAAACCATCGTTGAAGATATTTTCTATTATATTTTACAACGTTCCTTATATAAGCATCTTACAAAAATATCTTTCCTTTAGAATTCTGGGACACGAGAGAAACTCCACATATTATAAGAATTATGTAATCGACACTACATTCTCTTTGTCTTGACCATGAGCTTGGGTGGCCTAGTCTGTAGGGAGTTGTGCTGCGAACCCGAAGGCACTTCCTCTCTGGTGGGTTTGAGTTTACCAATGGCTCCAGTGGAGAAAGATGGACAATCTCGTCCAATGAAATTCATAGCCTTCAGACCCGCTGGAGGGTCAGCGAGGAGTTGGTTCCGGCTCAATGACAGTGAGTTGGAGTTTGGTCTTGACCATCAGAAAGCAAAAGGACGCATTTGTTTCTAAATCTCAGGAGTTTGTTCATTTGGTTTGGGTTTTGTCTGTCTGTCTTGGTATTTGGCACTATGCAAGGACCAGGTGAGAAGCATCAATAGGTCAGTGACAGAATCTTTGCCTTCTGTGAGAAAGGACTGCGGTTCAGTTCCTGACCAATGCACCACATAGAAGTGGAGACTGCCGGTGGAGACTTTTGTGTTGTTAATGATGCTGAAGAGGTTTCAGTGGTGACTTCAGACTAAGATAGAGGAGGAGGAAAGGCATCGACATCTACTCCCCCAAAATCAGCTGGTAATCACCCCCCAAGGACCACAGCGGTCTAGATTACAGAGGTGATCATGGAGATGGTGTGGAACCAGACACCGTTATTCAGTTGAACACAGAGATGCCATCATAAGGGGCCAATTTAACAGCCTAGTGGTAAGAAGTTGCACTGGCAAGCCAAAGATATGCAGTTCAAAACCACCAATTGCTCTGTGGGGGGTGGGGGGGTGGGAAATGGGCACTCTCCTCCTATGTGATTAACTGCCTTTGAAAACCCACTGGAGGGTCCGCTATGGGTCGGTTCTGACTTGGCAGAATACAAAGACATCACCTTCTATCAACTGTCTTAGTTTATCTTGCCCTGCTACAACAAATACCACAAGGAGGTGACTTTAATAAACAGAAATTTATTTTCTCACCAATTAGGAGGCTAGAAGGCCACACTCAGCGAGGCATCCCTTGGGCAAGGCTTTCTCTTTCTGCCAGTTCTGGAGGAAGATTTATTCTGTTTCTTCTTTGTGGTTCCTTAAAAGTCTCCATGTGTCTTGACATGTACTTTCCGCCATCTCTGCTCACCCCCTTGTTTAAATTCTCTTGTATAAACAGTCTGGCCTGGGACTGCCGGACTGAACCTGGACTTTCACTCTGTGATAGCCTTTGTCTCCCTCACCCCTCTCAGCCTATTTCCCTAATAAACCCCAGGCTGGGTCAAGGACTGCAGCCTCCAATATGCACTGAGGCTCAATGTCAAGAAGACAAAGATTCTCACCACGGGAACAATTGGCAGCATCAGGATGGATGGTGAAGAGATTGAGATTGTTCACAGCTTCAGTTTGCTCGGCTCCACAGTCAACACTCTAGGCACCAGTAGCCAGGAAATTAGAAGGTGCATTGCCATGGGAAAGTCTGCTGTTAGGGACCTCTCCAAAGTACTGAAGAGCAATGGTGTCTCTTTGGAGACTAAGGTGCGTCTGACACAGGCCATGGTCCTCACAATCACTTGTTATGCATCAGAGAGTTGGACAATGACCAAGGAGGATAGAAGGAGAATTGATCCCTTTGAGCTGTGGTGCTGGAGAGGAGTAT
>NW_006399871.1:6434550-6464405 GCF_000299155.1 Elephantulus edwardii
AATCGGGATGGGTGTGTCAGAGACAGTGCAATTGGCACAGGATAGAGCAGGGTTTAGGGCTGTTGTACATAGGGTCGCTATGAGTCGCAAGTGACTCGACGGCAAACAACAACAAACTATGCATAAAGAAACACGTCCAGATATACTAAAACATTTTCAGTAAAATAGTAATAATAAAAATATTTTGATCCATGTTGTGAAGTAGCACCCATTGGTTATTCCCAACCATTGGGCATTCCTCAGGTTTTTAATATAATAGGCATTATGGGAGCTGGTTCAAAACTTGGGGGTGTATGAAAGTCTGAAGTTTGTAAAGAGGAGACAAACCTCCGTCTCAAAAGAGATCAATTCAAGACACACCCTAGTCTGATCCTGTCTCAATAACACAATAAAGGCAACCATTTCCGAGTGGGATAATAGGGTCAGGCACATTCGTTGTTAGGTGCTGAGTCATGGCGAACCTATGTCCAAATACTGCCGAGCCCTGCATTACACTCACAACTGCTGTCGTATTTGAGTCCACTGTTACAGCCACCACACCAATCTAGCTAGTTAAGGATCATTGGTGCTGGTTGACCAAGGGTGATGACCTTCTCCGTGTCTCTCCTGATCCCATCCACACCCAAAATATGTGAGATATGGCCTCACTATCTTTACTTCCCAGGAGCGTCCTGGCTGCACCTTGATTTACAACATAAAATTTTGGGGAACACAATCCCACTCATAAGGTCAGACAGAACAGAGAAGAGGCCCCACCAGGCTTCTAAGACCGTGATCTTCACAGAAGCAGATCAACCATATCTTTCCCATGCAGCCACTGGTAGGTTTGAACCCCTGACCTTTCTGTTAGCAGCCAAATGTTTAACCATTGTACTATGAAGACGTCAGAGAGGTGGCCAAAGACACTTTGATGGAAGCCTAGTCATTAGCCTGGGCGGCCTGCTTATCTCAAGGTGCTAGGACTGAGGCTCTAATAAACCCTGACCCTCATACCCATTATGTCTGTAGATTTCTGGACATAGAGGTGACTTGCTTAGTGTATCCCAGACAGTGGTGTCCAGAAGGCTGGTCTTCAGTAAATATGTCCCCAAGAGGGGCCAACAGAGAAGAAAGCAAGCCTTGCAGATGACACTGTGTATTGTGTACCATGAGGAATGCCACAGCTTGAAGCTTGACCAGCCAGCAAAGAATTTGCTTGTGCGACTGGGATTGGAACCCAGGCATCTCTGGCTCCCAGAGAAAGGGGAGCCTGGGAAGAATGAAATTAGGGCATGTGACTGGGCTCCTTGAGAGGACAGTGCCTCCCAACTGTTTGGCCAGCAGTTCTGCTGACAGGACTCAGAAATCCTGTCCTGTTGTAGGCCTGCTGTGCTCCTGGCATGTCCATGGCAGCCCACACGCCGAGGCTCCGCCGGCGTCCTGGGATTCTCACACCGGATCATCTGCCTTCCCAGGTGGAAAGATAACCGTGGGAGAGGCCCTGGACCCTCTCATTTCCTGGAACCTGGAGCCAGGGCCTCAGCATTCTCACAGCAAAGCTGTTTCCTCTGGCAAGTGAAGCCTGAAGTTGATTTATGGCTCATTTTCACTGCACAATACTGTAATTTTGTGAAATGATAGTAGTATCAATTCCAAAAGGTGGGGTTTTTTTTTTCCTCTCTGGCGAAACCCATGGTTAAGGTGCGAAATAGAGCCTCGGAGTGAGTGAGCGGCAAAGCCCTCCGCTTTGGTTCGATTCTCCTCTTTGATGTAACCTCCCAGGGCTCTCCCTCCAGAGGCGTGGGGCTTTATTGCCTGGTTCGAGGCCCCCCGTTCCCAGTGGGCTTTACTGTAGACATGAGGCAGAGGCTTAGAACAGGGTCACAAAGAATTTAGTCACCTTGGCCTTTAAGAGTCACATGGCCACAATGAAGAATGGATTTGATCTTCTTCCCAACTGTCACATAGTCTAGAACTCAGGACAGGAAAGAAAGTGCTGTGTTGAGGATGGAACAGAATGAGGGATTGATGGATGGAGCAAGAGAAAAGAGAAGTAGCCAAGACGCTGCACTGCAATCCCAGAGGTATGCGGTTCAAATCCACCAGATGTTCTGCTGGGAAAGGAGGGGGCAATCTCCTCCTGTACCAGTCAGATCTGATTTGACGGTACACAAAAAAATAATACAATAAAAATTTTTTAAAAATTTTAAAAAAATAAAAGGGAAAAAAAGAAAGAAAAGAAAAGTAGCATTACTAGGAGGTAAGGGTGACAGGCCACATGCCCTTCTCCCAGACACTCTCAGAGGGAGTGACACATAACCCCAAGGTCCTTGGTTTCCATAATGACAGAGGTTGAGTGTGGGGGCTGATGGGAGAGGCCGCCAAGGCAGTCACATCACTAGGGTGGACGTTACCCACACCATTGTGGCACATTGTCATTCCACCTCACCTCCCACCGCCAGTCAGGGAGCAAGCAGATAGCCGTGTTGTCCACCATTGGGCCGTGTTGTCCACCATTGGACCGTGTTGTCCACCATTGGGCCGTGTTGTCCACCATTGGGCCGGGAGGATGCTGTCTGCCTTTGCCAATGGGAGAGGGCGGAGCTAAGGAGAACTCCCGTCAGGTGCTGGAAGGAGCCAAGCCTCCAGGTGTTATGCACTTGACCACAGGTGCGAACAACGCAGAGCCAGGCCTCTCCACCAAGAGGGAAGGGTCATCTGAGGCTCCCCTGATGGACAAGGAGTGGACACCGCGAGTTACCACACTGCGTGCCCGCAAGCATAATGGCACCCCTGGAGGATAAGGAAAACAAGGAGAGAGGAAGAAAGAACAAGAAAAACTGCACAAATGAAGACTGTCATGGTTAATCCTCCCCGCCCCAGCTCTGCTTTGGGATTGAGATTCTTTATGACAGGTTCAGAGAGTGGACTTCCTGTTAGGATCAGAAGGCTTGTCTTCCCATGACCCGCAGTACTGGCCAGAGTTGTCTAGAATGCAAGAGACCAGCTTGGGACTCCTCATCTAAACGAGCCAGGAGATTTTGATCTACAGCAGAATGTGGAAGATTAGTTAGGAGTTATTCAAATGGCAGGCTAAATTTAGGGGCTAGAATCACAAGACCAGAAGAAGAGATGGTGGGAGGTGTGCTGGAGGGGGAAATGCTGTCTTCAGTTTCTAGAGGGAAGAAAGCAGTAGCACCATCCCATCGACTTATTCGTTTAATGTCTGTCGATTGGTCACCTCTGCTAGCTCTGTTAGTGTAGTCTGTAGGGTTCCACTGCTAACCAAAGAACTATCTATGTCTCTGGTGATTTGAATCCATCAGCCACCCCATAGGCAAAGATGCCCAGTCCCCTTCCATTACAATCTACAATCTCAGAAAACCAAGGGAGGGTTACTGTGAGCTAGTGTGAGTGGTTGAACACCTAATATAGATCAGGGTTCAGAGCTGTTGTACATAGGGCTGCTATGAGTTGCAAGTGACACGAGGGCACACAACAACATGAGAGAGTTAACTTATCTTTGGCATGATCTTAAAACAAATGTATTTTAGGTGTGTTGTTTGGGGGCCCAGTCCTTGCAAAGGGACATCAGGCTTGGGAAGGTGGAAGTTCAGAGAAAGAGAGGAAGATTATCAATGAGATATAGTGACATAGTGCCTGTTATTAATGATCTCAAGTATATTAGAGACGATGAAGAAGGCACAGAATAGGACATGGTTTAGATCTGTTATTCATTGGGTCACTTTGAGTTGGAGTCAGCTTGATGACACCTAACAGAAAAAAATCATGTGGGAGGAGATTGTCCAGCTTTCTCCCACAGAGCAGCTGGATTCGAACCGTCTGCCTTTGGGCTGGCAGTACAGCTCCTCACCCACTGGCCAGCAGAGCTCTCTGGAGAAGAAAGAAGAAGCTAGGAAGGGAGGAATGGAGGAAGGCAAAGGGAGGAGTCAAGAAGAGAGAAAAAGAAAAAAGATAAAAACTGAACTCCATCTAAATCCCATCCCCTAGAGAAAACCACCGTGTATCTGTCAGTTAATTCCTCAAATTGCCTCTCATCTCAGGAACACAACACAATTATTTCTTGTTCTTTCAGCTCAATAAAATCTCCTTACCTTCTCTCTGGCCTAAGGGTTTCACTCAAATTCTGGCTATAGCTTTGCAAAGTCTGCATTCTTACTAAGGTAGTCTTACATCAATCTTTTAAAAAAAAACAAACCACACACACACACACACACACCCAAAACCAAAAACAACCAAAAACCTCAAAGAGCAAAATCTATGAGTCACTCCAAACTCACCTTTGGTCAAATAATTTCTCTACAGGGTTGTGGTTGTGTGTCACTGAGTGAGAACTGACCCTGCAGCACATTTACAGAAGCAGGAAACAGCACTGAAAGAGATTGCCCATCTGTCTCCTGTGGAGCAGCTGGTGGATTCGAACCTTGTGCCTTACAGGGTAGGGAGCAAAACCAACTGACCACTAAGTTAGTCATGTGTTTCCTGACTTCCTACAACAGAAATGTCTAAGAGTAGTATCTAAATCTTAACTAATTTTGTTCTCTCTAGACTTATCACTATGCAAGGCCCACAGTAGGTACTCAGTAAATGTCTGTGAAATTGATGTTAAGTTCATTACTGAGGCACCCCCAAAGGACAGACTGAGGACATTTCTTGATGACTTATCAGAACTGAGTTTTTTGTTGTTGGTTTTTTGTGTTGTTTTGTTTTGTTTTGTTTTGTTTCTAAATGAATCAGGCTAGCATGATCAACTTCCCAACACAAAAATCCAAAGAAGACCCATTCCTATTGGTTTTGACTGCCAAGAAAACCATTATTTTTCCTGATGGGAAATTTAAAATTCTCTGAGTCAAGATGACAGACCTTCTCAAGCCTTGAGCCCAAATACAGTGGAGATTTCACGTCTGAGGTTACTGGAGATAATCATGTCCTAACCCACATGGAATCTGCGGGTGGCAGGCAAGGATTGAAGGAAGTTCTTTCAATTCTCTCCTTCTTTTTTCTAAGAGTTGGCTGGGGGTTCAACACCATTCTTGTAACAGAATCGTATCAGTTGCTGTTTGAGTTTATTCCAGATCAAGGCAACCCTATAGTTGATAGTGCAGAAATGAACTGCATGGGCTCTTTCAGTGGCTGGTTTTTGGGAAATAAATCACCAGCCCTTTCTTCCCAAGTCCTTCTGGATGGACTCGAACTTACAATTTTTTGTTTTCCATTAACCACGTAGTTACTCCCTTTTTTTGTTGTTGTTGTTGTTGTTTTGTTTTATGTTTTAATTTTCTACTAGTTTATTTATAAAGTTTGAATACATTGTTTTTAAGAACAAATTCTTTCACTTTCCCTCACACATCCCCCATCAAATTGTACAAATCCATGATTAATCTCCTCCTTCCCTCGAGATCCTCATCCTTCTGCTTCCAGCCTCTCCCACCCCTCCTGGATCCTTATATTCCTTCTACAATAACAGTTTCATACAATATTTATCCTTGTAGGACTGAGTTCGTTCACTCAGCATAATGCTCTCCAGTCCTTCCCAAGTTAGGTAATAATTTACAAAGTTATTGCTCCTGCGTGCTGCATAGTGTTCCATTGTGTGGATGAACCATAATTTCTCAATCCATTTGTCTATGGTTGGACATCGGGGCTGTTTCCATGTTCTTGTGATGGAGAATAATCCTCTATGAACATTGGTGTACAAATCTCCATTTGTGCCTCAATTCTCATTTTCTTGAGGTCTATTCCAAGTAGTGGAATCACTCGGTTATATGGAATTTCTATGTTCAGCTTTTTGAGGAAGTGCCAAACTGCCTTCCCGAATGGTTGGACCATTTTACAATCCCACCAACAATGTATAAGAGTTCCTTTCTCAATTTTCCTTTTACTTTTCGGGGGGTGGGGGAGCAGGGAGAAAAATGCAACAATGAATGAATGGAAATCCAAAATCTCTGTAAATTTTCATTAAAATTAATAAAATATATTTTTTTTAAAAAAGAGTTCCTTTCTCGCCACATCCCCTCCAACACTTATTACTTGCTGCCCTGTTAAACTTTGCCACTCTTACTGGAGTGAGATGGTACTTCATCGTGGTTTTGATTAGCGTTACTTCCTTTTAATAGTCAAGAGGCTTAGGACATCCCTCAGTTTGTGTCTCATCAGCTCGCTCCTTTGTTTGAAGCAGACTTTGCCTCTCGATTCAGATTTCTGTGCACAGGGCTGAGATTTGGTCTCACACACATTGGGCATCTTATCAAGAGGGGGACAGTCCTTGGAAAAGGGCATCCTGCTTGGAAAAGTGGAAGGTGGATGGAGGAGAGGAAGACCGTCCTTGAGATGGACTGAGCCAGTGACTGCAACAAATAAGTGAAGCAGAAATCATAAGAATGACGTAAGACGAAGCAGGGGTTTGCTGCAGAACATGCAGACAAACAGCGAGTAGGAGTCGACTTGATGACACCTAACAACAGCCACCATTGGCCTGTGCCTCAGAGGTGAATTTGGTCTTGGTTCAGTTGATAGACAGTCATTAGTGCTTCAAAAGGTGGCCATGATTTTATCATGTGTTGGCTGATACAAGAGGGCAGTTAGTTCATGTGAAGAATTTCAGTGTTTAAGTTCTGCAATAAATGTTCTGGTATCAAAATAAAAAACAAAACCCCCACTCTCCCCTAGAATCACCTGTTGCTGTTGTTGTGTCCCACTGAGTTGGGATCAACTCACAGCCGATCCCCCAGCAGGTTTTCACAGCCTGTAAGTCACACGGGCGTTGATTGCCTGTCTTTCCCCCATGAAGCATCTGGCTAATTCAAACCACATGCCTTTGGGTTGATGGCACAGTTCGTTACCACGAGGCCACCAGAGCACCCAGGTAGTAGGATCGAAAACCAAAAGCGTCTGCTGTTGAGTCTATTCTGAAACATGGTGACACCACCACCCCCCTCCCCCGACCAGTGGGTTTCCAAGACTGTAAATCTTTATGGGAAGAGACTGCACTTCTTTCTCTGATGGAGCAGTTTTGAATTCAAACAATCTACCTTTCAGTTAGTAGCACAACATGTTATGCTGTCATTGAATGAGTTGAGTCTATTACTCATTGGATAAAGGCAGACCAGTCAATCCTGGGACTGTGAGTGTCTCAGGAAGAGTTGGTCAAAAGGGCTTAGGATAAAGAGAGAGGTTTATGTTTGGAGATTTGAGGCTTTGCTCTGAATTAAATTATGTATGTGTGTTATTATAGCTAGAAAGAATACACACACGTGTGTGTGTGTGTGTGTGTGTGTGTGTGTGTGTGTGTGTGTGTAGAGAGAGAGAGAGACTATTCTTAATCCTCAAATTATTTATTCTTGGATATCCTTGGAGATATATATGTATCTCTTTCTCTTTGAACTTGAAGGGCATTGTGCTTTGAAGGTTAATTTTAGCAGGACTGGAATTGGCCTGGGCTGTTTTGCTGCAATCAATCTGAGATGAATCTGCAGGATGCTCAGGCCTGGGTGGAGGCGTAGAAGGGCCTGATTAGTAACACTGCTTTGTAATCATAGTGCACAGGGCCCACTTCGACTTACATTTCACAGACTCACTCAGATGACGTAGTCGTGCTTGAGTTCAAAGGTGGGAGCAGAATCAGTCTGTGGGGAGGACAGTGGGACGTGGGCAAACCTCGATACCCTGTGCTGGGTGCTGTGGTGCACTGCCCAGCTGCCCCTTCAGAACTGGGCCGCTCATTCCCACAGCACCTGCTGACTCGCAGAAGTGTCCCTCCAGGAGTTCCCCTTGGTCAAAGGGAGCTGCCTCATCGAAGGTGAGGCCTCACTTAATGGCTCCCTTGCATCCACTGGGACCGCTCCAGCACTCAAAGTGGGACAGGCTGAGTCTTAGTTGCACCTAAATTAAAGCTCAGATTCTCCCTCTGCTCACCCTGGCTTCCCGACTGCTGTCTCACACAGAGATTGATGCCCTCTTTGCTCCTGATCAACTTTCTGTGTGTTAATCTCTATCCTAGAGTCTGGTTCCTGAGAAGTAGACCTGTTGTTGTGCGAGATCCAAATGGACTTGTCTCCTGGCTGACCCACCAGCAGATTTTCGGAGGCAGTAAATCCCACGGGCGGAGATACTTCTTCTGCAGAGCAGCTGGTGGATTCGAACCGCTCTCTTTAGCATTGCAGCACAACTTCTTACCAATAGGCCAGTAGAGTTCCCTTAGAACTAGGCCTAGGACAAATTAAATCCGTTTTCCTCCAAAACATGGGATCTTAACTATCCACTGAGAGAAAGACTAATGGAAATGAGAATCACAGGATGGGAAGGGTAATGTAATCAATGTTATAAAATAAAATAATAATAAAGTAATGTTATGAAACAAAACATGTAACAATGGTTGCATAATACACCAACTTCCTTTGTAAACTTTTATCCAAATCACAATTTTTAAAATGTGATGTAAGTGATTTTTTTTTAAGTCCCTGAGAAATTATTGGAAGATATTTGCCCTGGAGCAGGAACCCGAGTCTTCCTCCTCCAGTTCCCCCTAAAAGGAAATCTGTACAGTGCATTGCAATTTGTCTTTGAGATAATGTGTAACTTCAAGGACAATTGCTAGGACACGGTCAGGATGGTCAGTAAGGGACCGGATTTACCTCGGCCTGGGCCCCTTAACCACCTTCTTGGGGCTTTATACAGAAAATGACTTTAGAGTTTGTAGAGATGGAAGCATTGGGCAAAGAATGGAATAAGGAGGTAAAGAGCAATGGAGAAGATGACCTTAAAGGGACTGTTGTTGTTGTTGTTGTGTACCTCTCGGTCAGAACCACTGACTGAGCCTCCAGCAGGTTTTTGGAGGCAGTTAATCACATGGGAGGAGATTGCTCATCCTAATGTGAAGCCGCTGGTGGACTTGAACCCGTGTGCCTTTGGGCTCGCAGCACAGTTTCTTACCACCAGGCCACCAGAGCTCCCTAAAGAGACTGTTCTCCATCATCATACGCTTCTTGTTGTTCGGTTCAGTTGAGTCTGTTCTGACCTGTGCACCAGGATGGAACAGAGACTATACCACCCTCACAGTTGTTGCCATACTAGGCCTATCGTTGCCGTCAGGATGTCAATCTTTTCTTTACAAAGAGGGGTTTCCAAGGGAGCTCTGGTGGCCTAGTGGCAAAAAGCTGCACTGCAATCCCAGAGGCGCGTGGTTCGAGTCCACTAGATGCTCTGCTGGAGAAGGAGGAGAAATGTCCTCCTCCTGTACCAGTCAGATCTGATTTGACAGTACACACACACAAAAAAGTAATTTGAAAAAAAAAGAGGTATTTCCATAGCCAAACCTAGATTTAGACGGTGCCTGGCTACTATCTCTGAACACACTGATTCATCATAGGAAGACCCTGGATAGAGGGGGAAATGTGGAACGAAACCTCAAATCACAACAAAAAGGTCGGGCCTTCCTGGTCTTATATAGACTGATGGAACCCCTGAAAGTATGACCCTCAGTCACCCCTCAAATCTGGAACAAAACGCACCCCTGTGGCTCATGGTTCAGCCAAAGGGTAGGCAGGTGTATATGGTGACCAATTATGTTGGGTTTCCCGTCATATGTAAGTCTATCTGGTCTCATGGATTCACCAGTTTCTCAGTGGATCTCAGATCTGAGCCTTGTGTGGGTTTTGAGACCATCCCGCATGAGGGAGTCTGGACTAGAGACCTCCGATTCGATCTTCTGCCGCCTAGACAGGAAGAAGCTGGCCTTTTCATCACCTTGTCCATGAAGATAGTATCTCCAAGGCCTGTTGCCCATGGCAACTCAAAGACTCAGCAAAATGGGAAGTCCAAGAGAGTGCTTCTCGGATTTGAATCCTCATCAATGCCCTTTTCAGGGGCTCCGGTGTCGCAGTGTGTGGTGTATTATGTTGTTTATCCAAAGGTTTAAATTTGCCTGCTCCGTGTTTCACGGGAGGAAAATGAGCAGTCTCCTCCCATTAAAAATTCACAGTTTCAAAAAAAAAATTTACAGTTTCAGACACTCAGTGGAAGGTTGCTATGATCAGAAATGATTTGACTGCAGTGAATTAACCACCATTTGGCATAGAATCTATATTCCCCATTGCATTGTTTAACTTTTGAAATGTATTCAGAGCAAATCTGAAGTAAGAGAGAAAATCCACTTCTGAGCATCAATGAAGATCAAGGAGTCACAGTGGCTGCTACGCATTTGCTGCGTGTCAAGGGGAAAGTAAAGAAAATCAGCAGGAAAGAGGAAGAGGCTCCATGGGGTGGAACAGCCCAGTGACTTTAGGAATGGGCTCAAGCATATTAGCTGATTGTGAGGACGGCACAGGATTGGTCAAGCTTCCAGTCTGTTGTGGTCATAGGTCTCTGTGAATTGTAGTTGACTAAGCGGGATCTATCAATAAACATACAACAGGTGCCATTGTGACCCCTTTGGATCTATTGTTGTTATGTGCTGTAGAGTTAGCTTGTAGAGTTGGCTCTTTATACAACAGCCCTGAAACTTGCTCTATCCTGTGCCAACTTTACTGTCTCTGACACATCTACCCTCATTACCCCAATCACTGAATCAATCCATCTCATCAATGGTCTTCCTCTCTTTCTCTGTCCCTCTACCCTTCCAAGCATGATGTCCCCCTCCAAGGACTGGCCCCTCCTTGCAACATGTTCAAAGTATGTCACACGAAGCCTCAGAATCCTTGCCTCCAAGGAGTAGCCTGGTCTCACCCTCTCCAGGATGAACTTGTTTATTCTCCTAGCAGTCCATGGTATAGTCAACACTCTTCTCCAGCGTATAGCAACTGACTTAATTCTTAGCATAATTCTAAGAGGTAGATAGATCTTCACATCCCTACTCTGCAGATGAGAAAACTGTGCTAGAGAGAGACATTCAATAATTTGCCAAAGGTCATATTAATATTAAATATATTTTGCAGAGCAAATGTTCACTAAGATTTGAATCCATGGAATCGTGTTTAAAAATTTATTGTTTCTATAACTATTGTCCTGCGTTTCTGTTGGGAGAGAAAAATTTAAAGACCGTTTGTGCTTTTCATTTGTGTGTGTTTGTAAATTTTACTCTGATGCTTGTTTGAAAGCTGCTGTCTCTCCTTTGGATGCACAGACACCTCTTTTAAGCTACTGATAAGACCCCCCCACCACCACCAAGGGAGCTTTGGAATGGCCAACCGTTCACATTTCAGTATGAATTAGTTGCTTTTGCAGCCATGGCCTTTCTCTGGGCATCAGGTCTGTGGAAGGGAAACACAGTTTAAAGGGCTGCAAATAGTCATTTCCTTAAAATTATTCCTTTTTATTCCTCCGTAGTGGCCCCCCAAGAACTTGGCCTGGGTTTCTGGGTACTCTAAAGGTGGGATCAAGCTCTGCTAGGCTGAGACATATATTCTTTATATTCTTTTAGGTCCACTCTCCTTCCTGCTTACAGAGGTTTTGAGCCTTTGTTATGCCGATGAAGAAAACAAATAAATTTTAAAAACCCGAAAACAAATGAAATACTTATTCTGGCATTAAGATTACTCTTGTGGGATATTGCACCATATCTGTTTCCAGCTCCCCCCCAACCCTGGTGAATTATTAATAAAGCCCATTTTTGTTTAATGCCTGCTAATAATTTCTAAAAACAGATCTACAACTTCAGCTGTAAATACACGTCTATAACTCACTCTACTGAAAACCCACTTGTATGGTTAGCAAAAACCCCTGACAATGAAACAACTTCATCTTGTCAACCTTCCTCTCTAGAATCTTTGCAGAACGGCAGACAGACCAGAGTAAGACCTGGGAAAGAAAGGAGGAAGTTGAAAGCAAACATCTTAGACCTTGTTGTTTATTTGCCGCTTGAAGAATAACCAGAAGGATGAAAATCTGGACAGAAGACAGCAGAACAAGAAGCGTTCTTATTGAGATTGAGAGGAAAGAGCAAACCCACGTGCTGTGGAATGAATTGCATTCTCAATTCAACAAAAATACATGTTGGGGTTTCTGCCCCCTATACCCAAGGTATAGTCTCATTTGAGAATGTCTGTCTTATAGTTTTTTATGTTAGTGTGGCAGTATCAGTATCCCCACTCCTATTAACCTACAAGGACCCTCTATTGGGTTTCCAAAGCTCTAAATTTTTTTTCTCTCTCCTTTTTTTTTTACATGTGTACCATCAAATTGGATCTGACTGGTACAGGAGGTGATTGTTCCTCCTGCTTCAGCAGAGCATCTGGTGGATTTGAACTGTCTAAAATTTTTTTTATAAGAGGTGACTGCCCATCTTTGTACTACAGAGCTGCTGCCAGATTTGAACCACTGATCTTTCAGATAGCAGTGCAAAAGTCACACACAATGCCACCGGAGGTTCTTAGTACTAGAGTGTGTTTTCAGTCATTCTCTTTTAAATTATAAAAAGAACAGACTGGGCAGGATTAGAGGAATTTAGATAGCATAACTCAGTTGTTGTTGTTGATTGCCGTTGAGTCGAGCATGACTTATAGCAACCTTAAGAACAAAAGCCCTGAACCCTGTTCTGTAACTATCGTTGCTTCTCTAAGTTCATAGAGTTTCCAGAGGCATGTTGTTTAGGAAGTGGATGCCACTCACTGCAAAGCTGAAGAACAGGAGTTGAAAAGAGATAAGGACCTTTCCTTCCCCTACAGCTGATGAGAAGGAAGTCTTTCCCTTAGAGCTGGTACCCTGAAGTCAGCCCTCCAGCCTCCGAATGGGGACGGAATACATTTCTGTTTATTAAAGCCATTCATTTGTGGTTTCTCTTACAGCAGCTCATGAGAACCGAGACAACACACAACTCCAAGCAAGCGCCATCAGATGCCAGCCTTTCAATCCCATCAGCTATAACAAATGGGCATTATCACTAATTAACGAGGCAGAAAACAGAGTCAAAGAGGCCTGGGAAATGGCAAAACTTGGATTCAAACCCAAGACTGTGTGATATCAAAGCCAAAAGAAGACCCCAAAGTCTCCTAAGGACCCTTTGTTACTACTAATCAAAGGACCTTCGAAATCTTGTAGTTCATTTTCACATGAGAGGAAAGAGTCACAAGGTGCACATATTGTGTACAAAAATAGTTTAGAGGATGGAGATAGAATGATTGGAAAGGTCTACTTTTTAAATTCTCTCCGAGAGATTCTAACATCTGCTACTCTCTTGTAATTAAGAATCACTGATTTTCTGCTCAGTAAACAGATTCAATTCCCAGTGTTATTAGATTAAATTACTCTCACTTGATGTCTTCCAGTCAATGACAGTAGATATGGTGCCCACACTAGCCAAGTACTTCAACAGACACTGGGAGCCCAGTGGAGATCCAGGCTAGACATGGCTCTTCTTCACAATTGGCTTCAGGGATAGACATGGATCAAACATGAAGTGACCTCTGTGGTGCCTGAGAGTGCTCGATGTAGGAGTTAACACATGCCATCTCGAAGTGATGGCTGAGTTACCATCAACTGGCCAACTGGTAGAAAAGGACTCGCTTCAGTCGCCTTAAATGGGAAGCAGCATGGAAACAAGTTCATTCGTTCTTGGTGACACTGAAATCTACCTTTTTTCCCCTCTCATGAGCTACAAAGTGTCAGAGACCACACCCCAGAGAAACTCTTCTACATCAGATCAGGGCTGTGACGGAATTAAGGGGTGCTGAGTCCCACCCTTGATACTTGTTACAACAATTTGGCTTATCAGATCACAGGGAATAGTGACATAGCTTCTACCTTACATCATTACACATCTGGGTTTTGATGGGGCACAATTCAATCCATGACAGTGGACAATATATTTGAGGCAGGATATCAAAACTCCACACTCTAAGATTATTTCACTCAAGAAATTGTTAATGGCCAGGAAACATCTATAGCCACTCTTCACTCCCAACCAGAACAATCTTCACAAAGCTTATTTCTGAGTCTGCCTCTCGTCGACCCTGCAGCCTTCTCTGGTTAACCATCGCCCAGCAAGATGTTGATGTTAGATGGCACCCAGTTGATTCCAACTCATGGTGACTCAATGTGTGCAGCATAGACCTGTCCCAGGGGTTTAAAAAAATAAAAATCACTTTCAGGCACTCAAATATGGATCTGTGGGTTGCTATTATATACAGTATTTTAAAACCTTCAGTTATTATTTTCTAAAACATCTTTTTTTCTGACAAAAAAAAATCACCTTCAAAAGCAGATCAGTCCTGCCTTCCAAGGTGTCTTAGGATGGATTCAAACCACTAATCTTTTAGTTGGCAGGTGCTTAACTATTTGTGTACTCAGAGACCTTGCCTAACAAGAAGATCTTAAAATTCTTAGCAAGACATTAAAATTCACCACCATATGGCTTCAACTTACTCTTCTAACTCATTAAACTAACTCTGGTAGTTATCCAGACCCACTCCATTTTTTTTTTAATTTTTTTTTTTTTTTTACTTCTTTCCTTATGCCTTTATAAGAAAGGTCCTTTCTCCCAGACTCCCGTGAGACAGCCTGGCCAAGATGGACTGCTCCCTGTGGCAGATGGGTTGCCACACAGAAAGTGGTCTTACCCTCCTCTCTGTGCCACCAGAACAGACTTAAGGAGAGTTTGCAGTTGGCACAGGTTAAAAAATATGGTGCCCCTTTAACCCTGACATTTCCAATGTTTTGTTCTGTCTATTTAAGGGAAGAAAGTTGAGGGCTGAGGGCAGAGAGGCAGGACAAGAGGATTGTGGTCAGCCTGCCCTGAAAGCCCAGACAGATCTTCATACCACTTGGCAAAGCAGAGTCCTTCAGAAAATCTGTGCCTCAGCTCTTGGGGAATTCTCCAATGCGCGCGCGCGCACACACACACACACACACACACACACACACACACACACACATCATAACAGACTGCTCTTCTCAACCATGTAAAACTTTCCCTAAAAGAAATTCCGACTTATAGACTCAGGGACAACAAGACCAATTGGTAGGACATAGTCCATGAAGACAATATTGTACATCCAACCTTGGTGAGTAGTAGCTAGAGTCCTAAAAGCTTGCAAGTAGCCATCTGAGATGTAGCTGTTGGTCTCTCTCTGTCTGGAATAAAGAAGAAGGAAGAGAAGGAGAAACAAAGATGTACCAAATAACTCATCCAAAGAACTAATGGACCACACAGATCTCAACCTCCATAACTGAGACCAGAAGAAGTAGATGGTGCCCAGCTAATGTCACTGACCACTCTAAAAAGGTAGTGATGTGGGGAATGTTGGAACAAAATTTAAAAACCATTAAAAAGGCTAGATTTGCAGATACAATAGAGACTGGTGGAACCCCCAAGTCAACTGGTGGAACCCCCAAGTCAACCCCCAAATCAGTTGGTGGAACCCCCTTAGTCAACCTTCCAATCTGGAACCAAAATCACCCTATGGCCCAACTCTCAGCCAAATAGGCCTAGAAGGTGACCAGTAACACCAAGGAGGCCCTCAATCCTTAGAATAATCAACCACTTAAGGTCAAATGGGCTTCATTTCCCTGAGGATTTCCTTCCTCTGAAGGCCAGACTGGATGAGATAGAAGGATTAATGAATATGCGAAGTATAGAGAGGAAGTGGGAAAATTGTGCTTACGGTGGGTATTTTATTCCATGTTATGAAACAAAATGCACATGAAATGTTAAAGGAAAAAACAATTTGTTTTGTAAACTTTGGTCCAAGTCATGATAAATAAAAAAGGAAGATAAATTCTCTTAAAAAGAATCTTCTTCCCATCATGTTTCCAGGGGGTTGGAGTAGCTCTAATGCAGTAGCAGGTCTTGGGACCTACCTGAGCTGTCTAACCTGTTCCTTATGCCATAACTTCTACCTGCTCTCCTGTGTTATGGTGTGAGGGACTTGCCTGTCTCCGTGACTGGATGGTCACTTCACTGGAACTATGACTCTCTGTCTAGTCAACTTTTCCACCCTAGTGCTCAACAAGTGTTCACAATATGTCTGCAGAGCCCAACTGGGCTACTTCCTAGGGTGGCCTCATGCCCCCACCCCCACAGGCTTGACTCACTCTCACCAGCTTGGGAGAGCCCTTGGAGATGACCCTCTTTGACTGGAGGGTGCCCAGCACTTAAGAGTCTGAGACACGGGATTTTAAAACTCTGGGTAGCACGAAGAGTTCACATTTTTTATTACTAACTAAAAGATTAGAAGTTCAAATCCAACTAGAGGTGCCTCATAAGAAAGGCCTGATCATCTGTTGAAAAGATCATCCATTGAAAAGAGAAGTCAACCGTTGAAAACCCTGTGGAGCACAGTTCTCTGACACTCATGGAGTCAGCATTAGTCAAAGGTGACTTGAGAGCAGTGGATTGCTTGTTAGCCATTGTGGTGTGTCCAGGAAAGGAGCGGCTTTTGGTCAACACAACTGGGCCTCTGTAGACAAGACAGGCAGGGCAGCAGGGCAGCGTGTGCGCTCTCAAGAGCTCACATCTCCCCAGGCTTTGGTCTGACTCACCCAAGTCCCTCAAGAGGAACTCTAAGAAGCTGCAGAGTTAAGAAACGGAAGAGCAGACAACAAGGCCTGCAGCCCCAGCTTCCCCTGAGGGCTTCCCAAACACAGACACTCCCCGGGAGAAGCCCCTTCCACCGAGCTCCTGCAGCTCCTGCAGTGTGGGGGACCTTGGAGCGCAAGGTCCAGGAGACCTGGATGCATTTGGCCCTGGAGACACAAGGTGCTGGTGGGCGAGGATGCAGCTCACAGTAAAATGCAGCTCCATGCAGGGTCCAGCTCCCTGCCCTGGAACTAGAACAATCTGGAGGCACCCACCAGGGCCCCCGCTCCCTTCATCAATTCTGCATCTTCCTGAAAATGTACTTTTAAGCACCTTAATTGCATTTCAGAGATAACCCTGCAAGCAAAGTGGCAGGAAGAGAAATCATGGAGGGAGGCTTGGTGGTCAGGCTCTTTGCTTTAAATCAATCAAACATCTGCGACTAATGCAGCTTTGGGCTGCTCCTCAGGAAGCATTAGCCCTATTAGTGGAGGCTGGCAAAATAAGATATTTATGGGCTGGGCATGTATGCATTACTGCCGGGGACCGAGGGGCTGGGGGTGGGGCTGGGGGGAGAGCTGTGCAGGTCAGCATGTCTGCCTGCCTTGGGGTAAGAGGTCCATGCCGAGTGGAGTAACACAGACCCTAGTGCCTCAGGCTGGGCATCTCTGCACCCCACACCCCTACATTCCCATCCCTTCTCTACACACACAACAGCAAGAACCCTGACTCCCAGGCTGAGCCCCTGTCCACATCTGGAAGGCAAGCCCCTTCCCTGACTCCCAGGCTGAGGCCCTGTCCACCACTGGAAGATGTCACCTCCTTGTTCTGGGCACTGGGGCTTCATGTAAAGTTACAGACCTAGGGAGACATTCCTTGAAGACTTCTGTCTGAATTCTGATCGTACAAATGTATATGCTGGGATGAGGAGAGATTTTGCTCTTTGAAAGCCAACTTTCTTTCAAAGGGAAACTCTGGTTAAGTTAAAGCCCCTTCATAATCACATGAAACCTCTCAGTCAATTGACCTAACAGTACTTCTCAGTTTTTCTGCTCTACCTCCTAGCTCACTGTACAATGTCAGGGGACTTACACGCTTGCATGTGACCATCTACACTAGAGCAATAGGTCTCCGTTCATTTGAAGCAGGAGAGGAAGGAGGAGAGTCAGGAATAGAAAGAAGAAATGCCTCCACCATGAACATTTGCCTCCTGTGCCATGAGACCAGAAGAAGTGGACGGTGCCCAGCTCCCAAAACAGAAAGTTCTGATCTAAGATTCTGTAGAAAAAAAACTGGGGAGAGGAGAAAGGAATCGAATTTAAAATTATTAATGCAATCAGATCTCCTGGAGCCACTGGGGCAAGAAAACCTCACCTGAAGCTATTACCCTGAAATAATCTTAAAACCTTAAACTTCAAACCAAAACTTGTCCCAGAAGCCTGCTTTGAACCAAATGACAACTTAGCCTACTTAGTAAAATGCATCTTCCTTCAATACTGAGCTTTCGCAAAGACTAATAATCTATGTGGGATCAAACTGCCAACAGCAATTCAAGAGATTTAGACACAGCAACTTGACATTGAAGATGGAAGTACCACGTGAAGAAAGTCCATCACTTGAACAACATCGCTGTATCACACATGCAGAGTTTGTTGAAATGGTGTATTCTTTACTGTGTATATTTTCACATACTTTGTTTTTAAATCTCCCTTAATTATCTGAATGTAAATGTGGCCTGGGATGAGTTTGGAAGTCAGGAATGGAGCAGCATCGAGGGAGAAGGTTTTGGGCTCTCAGAGAAGGAACAGGAACAGCAACGGGAAGGGAGGTGGAAGGGGGCAGGTGAGGGCGTACGGATGATGCCACACGGGATGGCGGAACTGGTGTAACAGGTGCTCGTTAAGCACAGGGACAACCAGATGCACAACGTTACGTTGTTGAACAGTGTTTGACAGGAGTCTTCGCATCCTCAAGATGTGAAGACCTGGTTGTCTTTAACCACCTTGTGCTTTGTGATTACTTTGAGAACAGAATCCATTTGGGGTTATCACCTATAATAGGTAGAAATAAGGGTGTCGATAATAAAGGGACACAGAGTACAAACATTTTTAAAAATCTTGAGCCAGGCTTAAGCTCACAGGACGGCAGCAAAGCTCGCCAATCCCAGCTGGCGCTGAATCCTACACAAGGGATAAACTCAGGCCATTGTTTTCCCCCTTTACTTTCTGTGTATCTATGATTTCTCATTGGTTGTATCTGTCACCACCTTCTCACTAGTAGTGGTAATAGAAGACAGTTCAGAATTCATCACCACCCCTACTGTTGTTGTTGTTGTTGTTGTGTACCATCAAGTCAAACCGACCCATGGTTGACCCTCGGGCAGGTTTTCAGAGGCAGTTAATCACACAGGAGGAGACCACCCATCCTTCTCCCATGGAGTAGCTTGTGGACTTGAACCGTGTACCTTTGGGACTGCAGCTCAGCTTCTTGCCACTCGGCCACCAAAGCTCCCTCCTAGCTCACTGAATCACACGAAGCCGAATCTCTTTCTCCAGTGGGATCTTGAAAGGAGTTGTAAAAGCGTTTTCCTCCAAGAACTATTGTGTGCATTGAGTGAAGTAATGAATGTTTGGCCAGCACTGTACCAGTTAACTGCTCTCCGGTAACAAATGATCTCAAACCATGGCAGCTGACACCACTGTCAGGTTTTGTTCCAGTTCTGCAATTTGAACTGGGCTCAGCTAGGCAGTTCTGTTGATCTTGACTATGGTCACTAATGCAATGTTCATCATCTGAGGCTTAACCGGGACGAAGACGTCCAAGGTGACCTCACCCAACTTGCCTGGCAATTGGCACACTGTTGGTTGGGACACTTTGATCCTCCTCTTGGAGCCTTTCCAGGTGTGTAGACTTCTTGGGTTGTTTGCCAAGAAAGCCATTCTCAACGCTTGAGGGTTTATCAAGTTTCTGCTCGCATCACACTTGCCGATGTCCCATCTGCCAAAATAAGTAATGTGGTTAAGCTCAGAGAGTGTGGGAAGGGACTTACAGGAGATGAGATGGAGCCATGACTGCCGCAGACACTTAGCAGTGCTTTGGATGCAGAAGACGCTCAAGAACCATCAATGTATGTGTTCTGGTACAATCTTCGCTTCCGGAATGTCCAGAGAGGAGACGGAGAGCACTGGGAGTGAGTTCTCCTCACCTGACATAGCACAGCCTGACACTTGGGATCCAGACAGTATAGAATCCAATAGTCATTCTTTTTTCTTTTCTTTTTTAGTAATTTGTATGTGTTCTCTTTTTCCATTTTTTTAAATTTCTATTCATTTATTATTGCACCTGCCCACCCCCACCACCCCAATTCATTTTTCCCTTTGAAAAGTAAAAGAAAAAATTCTTTCATTGTTATTCAATCCCTCCCCCCAAGTCCACTCCACTGTGCAGCCTTCATTCTGGACTCCTTTCATGACAATAAGACCTAATCATATATCTCTTTTAAAGAGTTTTCTCCCTCATCTGTTTCAATGCAGAATACATTATTTATCCCCTCTTTCTCAGTCTTCCCCCAACCCCTATGTCAGTACTTTTTTTTTGTTTTTGTTTTTAATTTTATTTTATTAATTTTAATGAACATTTACAGAGATTTTGGATTTCCATTCATTCATTGTTGCACTTTTCTCCCTGCCCATCCCTTCCCCTACCCCCTACCCCCCAGTTCACTTCTCTCTTTGAAAAGCAAAAGAAAAATTCCTTCATTGGTACTTTAGAACAGTGGCATTATGCTGTATTTGTCTTTTTGTAACTGAGCTAGTTCACTCAGCATCATGTCCTCCAGGGTCACCCATTTTGTGTAATATTTCATGAGTTCCAATGGTCTTTCTTATTTACTGGAACGCTGAAGGGAGGTCCCTTTATGGGGGCCGGCAGAGAGACCTTCCCCTTCATTCTGAGTGGTGTGTGTACAAGGTGGGCGAGTCTCACCCAAGCCAACACGCCATTCTCCTTGTCTTTCCAAGGCATCTCCGCCGACCTTCACGACTCAGACCACAAACGAGTGAGTGTGCAGAAATGGCCCAGAAGCCCTTGCTCTCACTCACCTCCCAGCTCCCTCAGGTGGGGCGGAGAGCTCGAGCTTCACATCAAGCCACACATCTCGAGGGTCTTAGAATAGGCACAGGGGACCTCTCACCCTGTAGGTATGTTGCTGGCTGGGCCTCCCTTCCAATATCAGTGTCTCTGTTGGTCCCCTGCTGCGGGTTTGGGTTGGGTGGCCTGGCCAGATTGAAGACCACAGGAGTGGGCACAGACTTGAACATACTCCTGCCCTCTGCACCCACAGCTCCCAGCTCCAGTCATGTCACCTCACATCACCCCAGGCTTCTTTCACCGGGGTCCCTCATGCATAATGCTTCTCTCCCAACAGCCTCTATCTCCCCCTGGCCAATAACAAGTCTTCCACTAAATCTCGATACAAATGTTCCACCCTCTGAGAAGCCTTCCTGTCACCTGTCCTCTTAATCTGCCGCCATCTGTCCCACATCCTCTTTTGAAACCTCTCATACTTTTCCTTCATAGTGTTTACACAGTTTTTATTACGTGAGGGAACTCTAGTGGCATAACCCATATGGAATCACCTGTGCTAAGTAAGGCAAAGGCAGAGTGTCTTGGGCAGTTCAAATCCACCGCAGGAGAAAGACGGGCAGTCTCCTCCCGTGCACTTTGCAGCCTCCCAGAAATCCACTCAAGGGTCAGCTATGAGCTCCTAACTCTGTAACAATGAGTGAGAAAGAATATTCTAGAACAAAGACAACATCTGTTTCCTAATTCTTCTCCCATTCAATTCTTTGTCTGGCAAGAAGGGAGCCATGAAAAAAAAATATTATTATTTAGTGAGTGAGAGAAGACATAACTTACACTGAATTACTTGTCGTTGATAATTGCAAATTCTGTTACCTGAGAGGAAGATGTTTATCACCGAGATTCCAGATAACAGAGACTTGATCGAGATCGAGGTGTCCTTGCTCATCGAGAATTTCAAGCTGCGTGGAGGCTGGGCTGTGCCGTCATTAAAGGCCTGACCTCCTACCTGGCTGCTCTGTCACTCTTGGGCATTGTCCTCCTGCTCATGGTCCAGGACATATCTGGATTTTGGCCAGCCGGGAGGATGAGAAAAGGACAAAGTAACAGTGTTTGCCTGGCACAACCCGTCACATTGAATGGCACAACTCAAAGGCTATGAATCACTTCCCTTTGTTTGCTATTGGCCAGGATTGGTCACATGACCAGACTCATCTTCCGGAGAAGTAGGATATATGGCTATAGGTAGACCATAGGAAGAGAGATTTAGCGCAAGGAAACTTGAAACTTCATTGCAAAGCTGAGTGCAGCTCCATTAGGGGGCAGTGGGACAAGCAGGGACGCAGAACACGCTCAGTCCCAAGCCTCTTCTTTACAAGGATCAGTATTAGGGATCGAGTCTCAGTATCAGGGATTGAGTTTTGCCCAATAGGAATCAGCTGTGGATTACAGGGAGTCAGAGGCAGCCTGAAAGTCCTGGATCATTTCCACGTACGTAGGAAAGGAATCTCAACACTACCAGGGCCTGTGCAGGGTAGATCATGCCAGAAGACAGTATCTTCTCTTCAGAAGAGTGTAAATAAATGGCATGGCGTAAACATCTCTTGCTCAAGTGTGGTCTGTGGACCACTGCATTACCTAGGAGCTTATGCAAAAGGCAGACTCCTGGATCCCACCCAGACCCTTTGAATCTGAATCTGCGTTTTAACAAGATCTCCATGTAAATTGCAAATGCACTGGAGCTTGAGAAGTGCCAGTCTAAACATCAAGCAATTTGCAATCTGGCCGACTCTTGGTTGGGCTGAGGAGTACAGGGGACACCATCCAGGTGGCCAAACTCCATCACCTCACTTTGCCCCCACCAGCTCCAGGCTGTTTGCTGGTTTCCCAACTTCCTTCAGATTATCCCCTGCATGTATTTCTCAATTGCTCAATTACTCTATCCAGAATCCTCTTGCCTATTGGTAGCACATTCTACCAGGTGTTCCATTCTAAGTGGGAAGACCTGGATGGGTGGCTGGATGTGGGGTGCGGCTTATTCTTCAATAAGTCCTGAAATATCAGCTGAAATCCTGCTGGCCTTGTGAATAAGAGAGGCAGAACATTCCAGAAGGGCCCTATTGCCATTCTTGTCTATTCAACGCTTGGAGAGTGTGTGTGTGTGTGTGTGTGTGTGTGTGTGTGTGTGTAGAGGGTGGAGGAGTGCTCCTCTGATGAATTCACACACAGAAAGCAGCAAGGTATCCCAGGGGTGGTGTTTGGGGGTGGATTTGGCATCCACCTTTCCAGAGGACATGCCAGGACCTGTCAGCTCAGGTTATAGTTAGAATTTACGGGGCAACATGAGGCCTGGCTCTTGACCTTTCTTTACCCAGTTTTCGTTTGAGCAGCAGGAAGCAAATAAAGAAAATGTTAACTGCAATTTGAGCTAAAGGGAATATTTCTCTTAGGAGAATCTTTACTCTCCTAGAAGGAGAACTACCTTAAAAGAATAAAGGACTCCCTTGTCTGAAAAGCTATCTAGGCCAAACAAAACGACTAGAAATTGGTCACCAGTGTAAAATGAATCACCTAAAACAACTTTTGATGTTGTCACTTCTCTGCTCAAATTGTTCCTGGAACCCCCAGGATCTGCCACGCTCATCACAGATTCTTCACTGGAGGCCTCAGCTTCCATACCCTTCTGTCAACTAGGACCTGATTCTCTTCCCAGGCTCCAAGCACAATTCGCATTCTGAGTAATCTACGCAGACCGATGTGTGTCTTTGCTCCTGTAATCATGTCACTGTCTTCTCTTCCTCCTCCTCCAGGAAGTCTCCCCAGCTCATCTTCACCACTCCAGCAAGGCAGGAGCTCTCTGGCCTCTGATCCCAGAGAGTTTGCTGAGGAGGCTGCCACCCTGTGGGTTCCACAGAGCCAAGGTTCTCGTCAGTGGTACTGAGGGGCCCAGCACAGAGCCTTCCCCACAGTGAGGGTATTTCTTACCTCCTGGGAGAGGACAGTGCCTGCTGAAGTCCCCTACACCCTCTAGGAGGCAACCTTAAACAGCCTCCCTTCCTAGCCTTCTACAAGCACATGTCTTTGCTTCTGTTTAAACTTAAAAATTCATGAAGCTTATAGTCTTCACAATCATATGTCAGCATCTGGTTTTTTATAAAAACTATAGCTTCTCCCCAAGTCATCCAATCAAATGATGTTGCCGCCACGTGAAAGCTCTAAGATTGAAATTGCAAAAACACCTAAGTGCTCTCAAGTCCACATGACTCACAGTGACCCTATGAAGAACAGATCTGAATGTTGCCCTATTCTGCACCATCCACACATCTTTCTGATATGCTTGAAGCCCAGCATTACAGATTCTGTGTCAACCCATCTTGTTGAAGGTTTGTCGAGGAGACATGGGAAGCCTGAGCTTATAAATAGAATCTCTCCATTTTTAGATGTTGGTAACTCAGCTCAAGTTCAGTGCCATTGAGTCAGAACCAACTTCTAGCTAACCCTCCAGCAGGTTTTCAGAGGCTCTAAATTGCACTAGAAGAGATCATCCATTTTTCTTCTGCAGAGCAGCTGGTGGATTTGAACCACCTGCCTTTGGGTTGGCAGAGCAATCCACTAGGCCATCAGAGCTCCACTGTTGGCACCTAGTTCTATTAAAGTAACAACCTGACTGTCCAGGTGACTCTTCAGGGCCCTGGGTGAGCCCACTTCCTCTCTCCACCTGTGGCTGAGGGACAGCGGACCCCTGGTGTTCCTGGACCCAAAATCCCAGCAGCACCCACCTTCACCAGGGACAGAGTATGTAGGCTGAGGAGGGCCAGCACAGGATGATTGTGGGGTGCTAGGGTGGAGGGAGGAGAAAAAAAAAAAGATCCAAGGGTCTATCAAACTGCTCGGAAACCTGGAGGATGCTGGCTGACCCCCACAGGGCTGTGGGCGGCGCCCTTCTCCCAGCCCTCCCCTTGCAGGGCTGTCCTGGCTCCTGACCTGAAGGCCTGTGGGGCCGCTGCAGCTGCACAGAATGACTTGCAAGTTTCCCTGGCAGCTTCCTCATGCCTGCCTGGGGCTGGAGCGTTGCCTGCACTGCAGACTCGCCTGGGCTGCTGGCCCTCCTCTCCAGGGACTCTGAGAAGGACTGGGGCAGGGGGCAGGAGTGGTGGCTGTCACCCTAGTCCCTGTGGGCTCCCCATCTACAAAGCCCAGGCCTTGAGATCCCTTCCTGGCCAACCAGGCCCAGTCCCATCACAGTTCAACTTGGCTGGTGCTTATTGACTAGTTGATGAGGGGTTTGTTGCTCTGACTGTAAAGTCAGCCCCAGACACCTCACTGAAGGAGGGTGATGGCTCGGGGGGGGGGGGGGAATGATTTCTAACTCTCCTAATCTGTGCTCTTGTGGAATCGGGAGGGGCCTTGCAATGCACCCCATCACTAGTTTTATCTGGGACTCCATGAAGATGTTCAGAGAAGCCAGACGTCCCTGGGGCTTCCCATCCTCAGAGAAAAGACCTCCCTAACTTTTCTTCCAGGAGAGACACTTGAAAAGAACCATCTCACTTCGTTGATCTGGACGGGAACGTTTTGCCCCCTCTCCTTTTAAATTTTCTGACGTTTTTGTTTGGTTTTTTTTATATTATTGTTGTTCATTGACCTTGAGTCAGAATTGACGCATAGCTGACTCTCTAGCAGGTTTTCAGAGGCTATAAATAAATATCAAGGGAGGAGATTGTAGATTGGCCATCTTTCTCCCACAGAACAGCTGGTGGATTCGAACCACACGCTTTTTATGTTCCTGTGGTTTGTGTGGCGCTGAACTGACTCATAACCAACCCTCCAGCAAGTTTTCAGAGGCAGTGAATCGCCCGGGAGGAGATTGCTCAACCTACTCGTGGTGGATTCAAACACAAGGCTTTGGGGTTGCAAGGCAGCTTCCTATCACCAGGCCACCACAGCAGTTGGTGTCCATTTTTAGCGAGCCCAGGCAGGCAGGGTAGAACTGTGCTTCGTAATCGGGTTGCTAAAAGAAGGGCTGTTGGAAATGTGGAATTGAGAAACATCATTTCTCAGTCTAATAGCAATCAAATCAAAGATAAAAGACTTGTCAACAAGAGACCAGGCGCCCTTACAAAGGCAAAAGTGACTCTCCAAAATATTTGACAGAGTGTGTATGTAAAAGAAAATGACTGCCAAATAAGACATTGCAAAAAAGAAATGATTCAAGTGCACCGTGCCTTCCTCAAGCCTTTTTGAACGCACAAACTTTAGACTTGCACGGCGAGGTTTATCTGGCCCGTTTTTAACAAAGTCTCCTTAAAAACCTTCAGCGGTGCTCTCAACCCCATATAAAGAGTTGTAATCCAGAAGAGTGAATGCCTGGAAGAGCCACTTGTGCTAATGCAGTTGATAAAATAAAAGCATCGGCTTGCTCCATTACATTGTGTTGCTCTCGAAAGAAATCAGAAACAAAATACAAAATAAAATAAAAAAATTCTTTTTAAAACATGGACAGGAAAAGCTGGAGACACGAGCAGATGGCCTCTGCCACTTGGTACATGGATGGGCCTGGGGAAACCTTACAACCTCTGCAAGCTACAGTCTTCTTTCTGTAAAATGGGGTTAAAATAACAATCCTTGTGAATATCTGGAGTACTACTGTGCACTCCTAATATGTGCGTTTCCGTTCATCTGTTCCTCTTTCATTACAAACTTGGGATATAGACATCTATAAAATAGAAAAGGTTGTCATTGTTATGTGCCATCGAGTCATTTGTGACTCATAGCGACCGTATGTACAAGAACTCTATATGCTCTTCTATCCTGTGCCAACCTAGCCATCTCAGACGCACTTATTCCCACCTCTCCAGTCACAGAATCGATCCATCTCATCAAAGGTCTTCCTCTCCTTCGCCGCCCCTCCACTCTCCCAAACATGATGTCCCTCTCCAAGGACCAGTCCCTCCTTGCAACATGCCCAAAATATGTCAGACAAAGCTTCAGAATCCTTGAATCCAGGGAACATTCTGGCTTCACCCTCTCCAGGTCAAACCTGTTTGTTCTCCTAGCAGTCCAGGGTATAGTCAACACTCTTCTCTAGCACCACAGCTCAAAAACATCAATTCTCTTTCTATCAACCCTATTCACTGTCCAACTCTCTGATGCATAGCACGTAATTGCGAATACTATAGCCTGGATCAGGCGCACCTTAGTCTCCAGTCTGACATCACAGCCCTTCAGTATTCTTGAGAGATCCCTCACAGCCGACTTTCCCAATGCTATTCATCTCTTTTTTTTAAATTATTGTTTTTTTGTTTTTGTTTTTGTTTTTTGCTATTCGTCTCTTGATTTCCCGGCTGCTATTACCAAGAGTTTACTGTGGCGCCAAGTAATTAAAACTGTTAACTATCTCAATCTCTTCACCATCCATACTGATGCTGCCAATTGGCCCAGTGGTTAGAATCTTTGTTTTCTTGATGTTGAGCTTCAGTCCATATAGGAGGTTGTAGTCCTTGATCTTCTGCAACAAGTGCTTCAGGTCCTCCTCAGTTTCAGCAAGCAGAGTTGTGTCATCCGCATAATGCAGGTTGTCGATGATTCTTCCACCAATCCTGATGCCACATTCCTCTTTGTATAGCCCAGTGTCTCGGATGATCTGTTCTGCATACAGATTGGAAAGGTATGGAGACAAAATAAAAAACTGAAAAAAAATTATGTATATAATGAGAGCTCAGGAGAGAGGGTTCCACTGCCAACCCAAAGGCAGAATCTACCAATGGCCCCATGGGAGAAAGATGCTCAATCTCCTTCAGCGTGATTTCAAAGTCTCTGAAAAGTCTCTGGAGGGTCAATGAGTTCGTTCCGAATCCATGGTGATGAATTTAGAGTTGGAACCAACTCACAGGTGACCTCTCATTGCTGCTGCAAATGGCCTGTGAAGAGATTGTTTCTTTATCTCCTGACCAGCTATTGGTGGATTTGAACTGTCAGAGTGTAGTCTTTGGGTTAACAGCATAATTCCCTTGATAAACATCCTTGCTCACACTCGTGTCCCAGAATGTCGACTTGAAGGCGGGTGAGGTGCATGCCCTTGTCACCCAGACCACCAAGCAACAGAACGTCATTCTCAAAGGCTGGTGCCCATGGCTGGAACATCTATGGTGACAATGGAGTTGCTCACTGCAAAATAATCGATGGCTCTCTCGGAGGACCAACCTCTGCCTGAACATAACCAGAGGCCAGACCTTGGCTCTGTCTCTGCGCCTCTGAGCACGCTCATAGCCCACCCTGCCCCACTGCGGCCCCCATGTGTCCACACTTCTGGGTTCGAGACCAGAGCTCACCAAGGTGACCAGTAGGAAATGAGGCTGCCCTCAAGGCTCCACCCTGGCGTCCTGCTGTCAGTCTTCTCAAGCTCCACACCTTCCCCTTCCCTGACACAAACCACCCTTTCCTCCCCTCGTTAAGATGCTTTAGCGTCCTTATATGTAAAACAGGAATAAAAGAGAGAATAGAGTCAAGAAAACAGGCAGCAGGGACGGGACTAAGGTGGGAAAACCTCCACAGAGTGGCCTTTCTTGTTCTGAGTGGTGGAGGGTGCCCACCGGGTCACAGCTACAGAGAGGAGAACCGAAGGTGGGTAATCAGGGAGCCGGCCTCGGGGTTCCCCCCAGTCCTTTTTCCTCCTGTAAGCTTGAGGGTGGTTTGTGTGTGCTGTGGGGAAGGGAGCTAGACCCCCAACATCTCCAAGGCCCCCACTGGCATTGCACGTGAATAAGAGCAGAGCCTGCCCTGGACACCCACCACACGGTGCAGAGCCCGGCATGGTGCCAGCTAGGAGCTGCTGACTGAAGGGGCGTGGAGGGCAGAGCCAGGGCCCACCTCTCTGGACCTGCCTCTCCAGGCCCCGGATGTAGGTCACCCTTCAAATCCCTGGTGTTATGACTCACTGCTCTGCTCTGTCACGGCCCGATAAAGAACTCGAGCCATTAAGAAATGGAACAAATTACTAAATGGGAGGTACGAGAGAAGCCCAGGATTAAATTAGTTCATTATTCATAAATCATAAATGACTCTTCCTCTCACTGGCGCTTGCTTCTGATCTCTGTCTGCAGGACTTGGAACCGTGAAAGCTTCCAATGGACAAGAGCCCAGAACGCATCACTGGGGGGACTCCAGGGACCCAGCCACCTGCAGCCTGGACCTCAAGGGTGTGGCCAGGCCGAGCTTCTGACTCTGTCTGTAAGGTCATCAAACTAAGTCACAGGGCTTAAAGGGTGGGCCCTAGGGGGCTGCTGTGCTGTGAACATGGTTCTGATGACTGTCATGGCCAGCTCGGGATGAGTCATTTCTGAGCATGTGTCACCTTTGAGGGCCTTGAAGGACCATGTCACCTTCTGAGAATACATGTCACATCAGAGGGTCGTGTCATCTGTCAGAGGAGAGTGTCACCTCTGAAGATCATGTCACCCCATGGGATACATCATTCCCGAGAACGATGTCACCTCTTTGGGCCATATTCCATCTTCTGGATATAAGTCAGCCCTGCTGTGAGACACCTGCTGAGAGGTGTGCTATCTCTGACAGGCGTGTCTCAGAACTGAGAGCACCTAAAAGTCTTCCTGTCCCTGCCAGAGATGTAACCTAGCCTGGGTTTCTCCCAGGGCTTGCTGTGCTTGGAATGGAGCCAGGAGAGGACTCAGCTAACCCAGGACTAAAGACTTCAGTTTGTCTGCTCCTTGGGATGGGAGGATTTCCTGTGCTGCGGTCAGCCCCTGCCCTTCCCTGTAAGTCTGCAAGCCTCTACTGACCGAAGGAGAGCCTGCAGCTGCAGCTTAGACCCTGGGGACCTAGGAGGTGGTGACAGAGGAGGCGGCCTGGATGGGCTGGGGAGGAGTGAAGTGCACCAGGTGGAAACGGACAGGAGAGAGAGAGGTGCCTCCCCCTGCTGGCCAGGTTGGGAACAGCACAGTAACAAGATAGATGGAGGATGAGGGTTTCAAGGGAGGAAGAGATACTTTGCAAGGGTTTGAGTCAAGAGTTGCACTGCCAACCCAGAGGCAGACAGTTCAAATCCACCAGCCGCTTCAAGAGAAAGCAATGGACAATCTCCTCCTCTGAAAACCTGCTGGAAGGTCAACTGTGAGACGATTCCTGCCTGATAGGATGGCAAAGTGTGAGTTTCTTTGAGCTGCTCATTGCTTTTAGCATCATCTCAGCTGCCAACACTCTTTCAGTAATGGGAGACTCCTGAAATACTGGTTATGGGCTCCAAAAAAAC
>NW_006399871.1:6464630-6476223 GCF_000299155.1 Elephantulus edwardii
CAGGTCTGTTAGTCTGGAACTGCTTTTGTGAGGGTGTTTTCCAAACCAGAGATTACCAGAAATGTGTAAACAACCAGAGTGGTCCCACAGATCAGCCTGAAATCTTTCTGTACTGGCATGAATGGACTGTGATTCAGAGGCGAGGCAGACAAAAGACCTGCTGGGGAGGTCTGTAGCTGAGCAACTCTCCCAAGTACTGAAAAGCAAGATACCAGTTTAAAGACTAAGATGTGCCCGAGTCAAGCCACCGTCTTTTCAATTACTTCCCATGTATCTGAGAGTTGGACAGTGAATAAAGGTGACAAAAGATTCTTCAGCAAAAAGGGACAGGCGTGTTCCCTCAGAATACTGGTTTGGTGGTGGTATTGTTGTTACGTGCTGTCGAGTCGCTTGCAACTCGTAATGAGCCTATTATGTATAATAGCTCTGAAACCTGCCCTATCTTGAACCAATCCCATTGTCTCCAACACACCTTTCCCCACAACCCCAGTCACTGGGTCAATCCAGAAATTGGCTGTCTAAAAAGGAGATAGATATTAGGGAATAAGGCGTAAGATGATTGTAAGGGGGAAAACCTTACCATATACATGAATGAAATACAATGTAAATGAAAGATTGTCTAGAACACAATATATGTGCATGGGATGCAGCGTATAAGAAGGGTAAAAGTATTCATGCAATGACAGACAAAGGATTGATGCCTTTGAGTTGTGGGACTGGAGAAGTGGACTGAATATCCCATGGACGGCTAAGAAAGAGAACAATGAATACATCTTAGGGAGAGTGAAGCCAGAGTTCTCCTCAGAGTCAAAGACAGTGGTGAACTTTTGCCTCACACACTTTGGGCATGTCGCTAGGAGGGGCCAGTGCTTGAAAAAGGACCTCATGCTCGAAAAGGTAGAGGTTCAGCCAAGGCAGGAAAGACTCTCAGTGAGATGGATTGACAATGGACTCAAGGATGATGGAGGACACAGGACAGGGCAGGGTTCAGACCTGATGTTCATAGGGTCACTATGAGTTTCGTTGACTCAATGGCATCTAACAGCAACAAGAGGGCCCAATACACTGTGACCTTGCCTTACAGCAGCCGAGGCCAACATCTGCAGACCCTCTTGACCTTACTAGACCCTGACACCCGAATTAGGAGGAAGGTCAGATGATTCCACATTCTCAGCATCCCAATTCATCTTGCCTTCGTTGGGTCTCGATTTGATCATTTTCCACTGCCACCTCTTGCTTAACTGTTTCCTAGACCAAATTCTCCACTGGAGCCAAAAAAGGCCAAGTTCCCACTCAAGTCAGAGAGGTCAGAACAGCCTCCCAGCTCCCTTCCTGCCATGAAGCTTCCTCACGCCCGGCACACAGGTCCGGCCAGCTGCCAACGTGCAGACACTGTGCCTCAGCTGTCTCTAAGGTTCCCTGGGACCCCAGAAGCCATCTGACTCAAGGCTGAATTTTACAGCTTTGCAAATAGTTTGCCTTCATTCTCTTCCTCGGAATGCATTTTAACGCTAACAGGAGAAAAAGACATCTTTTAAAAAATCCCCCAGCTATCTTAATTAACATGCAGAGCTCTCTTCTGGCAGTGCACAGCCTGTGATAAAATGGGAAGCTGCTTCACACAACATATATTTAATCCGTGGCATTCACTTCCACATGAAATTCAATCAGATATTTTAAAGGAGTTAACAAGGGCTCTCAGATCGAACTGTGAATAAATGCAGGTGTGATAAATACACTCGAGCTGCCGAGGTGTTTTATCAAATGATAAAAGTGTAGAGTGGGGTGGGGTTGAAGGACAAACCTTAATTCTAATTCAGTGTCTTGTCAAAGAGGATGAGGGAATTCATTGCGCAAAATGCCAGGGTGATCTAATGACCCATTGCTTGTGGGGAGAAAAAGGAAATCAATTAAGTTTGCTGCTATGTTGTTCATTTGTTCTGTTGTTACTTTGGGGGGTTTTTTGTGTGTTTGGTTTTTTTGTCTTCCAGGAAGTCTTCGAAGTGTGTCTGCTGTGTGCCAGGCACTGAGGAGGTAGTAATTGACACTGTAGGTCTGTCCCCAGAGAATTTACATTCTAATAGGGATGACGTTGTTAGTTGTCATCAAGTCAGTGACCAAAAAAAAAAAAAGTCAGTGACCAATTCATAGTGACCCTATGGAGAGTAGAACTGAAACTTGTCCCATCCTGAGCCATCCTCATGCTTTCTGATGTCCTTGAACACGCTGTTACAGTCACTGTGTCAGTCAACTTTGTTGAAGGTCTTCCTCTCGTTCTCTGACCCTCCACCTTTCTCAGCGTGATGTGTCTTTTTTCCGAGGACTGATCCCTTCTGACAACATGTCCAACCAAAGTGTCTGCAATGGCGTTTCATCATCCTTGACTCTCACACTCTCCCTGTTTATACTTCCCCTGAACCAGATTTGCCTCTTTTTGGCAGTCTCTAGTATATTCTACACTCTTCTATAACACTGCAGCTCTAAGACATTGATTCTTCTTCTGTCCTCCTCATTCATTGTCCAACTTTCAGAAGCACAGGAAGCAATTTAAAATACCACGACTTAGATCAGGTGGACTTTAGTCTTTAAATGGACATCTTCCTCTTTAGCACTTCGGAGAGGTCCTTGACAGGGCACTTTCACAATACAGCACGTCTTTGGATTTCCTGACTCTTACTACCATGATCCAAGTAAAATTAAATCATTGACAGCTTCAGTCAACCAGATCTAAATAAAATGAAATCATCGACAACTCCAATCTTTTCTCATCTATCATGATGTTGCCTATTGCTCCAGTATGCCTACTGATCTAATCAAAAGAGACAGACAATAAAGAGGTAATCAAATAAAAATGATAATTTACATGCACACCCATGTTTATCACAGCTTTGTTCACAATAACGAGGAGTTGGAAACAACCTAAGTGCCCATCAACAAACGAATGGATAGAGAAGCTCTGGTATATTCACACAATGGAATACTACACAGCACTGAAAAACAAGAACCTCTTGCAATATTGTTCAAAATGGGTGACCCTGGAGGACATTACGCTGAGTGAAATATCTCAGTCACAAAAGGACAATAATGCATGGTGCCACTGTTGTAAAACAGGACTGACCTCGGGGTTGGGGGGAGACTGAGAAAGATGGGATAATAATATAAATTGCATTGAAACAGATGAGGAAGAAAACTGTTTAAAAGGGATATGTGATTAGGTATTTTTGTCATGATAGGAGTCCAGGGCGAAGGCTGCATAGTGGAGTGGACCTGGGGGGAGGGATTGTAAAACAATGAAAGAATTTTTCTTTCACATTTAGGGTAGTGTACTAGGAGGGCAACAATGAATGAATGAAAATCCAAAGTCTCTGTAAATTTTCATTGAAATTAATAATAAAAAAGAAAAAGCAAAAAGAATACTATAATATCATCTGCATACAAAAAAATTATAATTTACAATTAGATTAAGTAATGGTAAAAGAGGGTATTCAGGAAAGACACTTCAAAACCCAGTACAAGACACATTTACCGTCACGCTGTCTCGACTCATGGTGACCCTATGGGACAGAGAAGAGCTGTACCATGAGGATTCTGGGGTTGGGAACTTTGTGGAAACAGATTACTTCACCTTTCTTTCACTTGTTCAGTGACTGGTGAGTTTGAACCAACAACCTTTAGATTAGCAGGCAGGCAGTAAATCACCAGGACTCCTGAAGATGTCTTGAAAAAAACAAACAAAACAAAATCAAAACACACACCAAAAAATCCCCCAGAACAACCACTGGTGTCAAGTTGATCCTCCCAACACTTTCCCAAGGCTGCAAATCTTTATAGGAGGGCACCCTTGCGTCTTTCTCTCAGGGAACAACAGCTGGTGGATTCAAGCTGCTGGCCTTTTGATGAGCTGAACCCAGAAGCATGAGGAAGGGGCCGTCAGTGCAGAGGGAACAGCCCTTGCAAGAGGGAAGAGTTCATGCAGGGCCCTCAGGCTCCAAAGTCCTGGTGTGTTGGGGAAACAGAAAGAGGTTAGCGGAGCTGGTACTCAGTGAGCAGAGGCGCTGCTGAGGGCTGGCACTCGGTGGGAAGGGTAAGCTGTGATGGGTTGGATTGTGGCCTCTCAAAAGACACATTGAAGTCCTAACTCTGTGATCTTGTTTAGAAATAGAGCTTTTCTTTTGTTATCAGTCAACCTAATTCTCTTTCTGAGTGGTCTCAGGAAAGGGTAGAACATAGAGGCAGATACAAGTAAAGGGAAGGCAACTTGGGGAATATCCACAACTGCTGTTAGATGCTCTTCTTTGTCAAGTCAACCATAACTCATAACAATCCTACGAACGATGGCTCTGAACCCTCTCCTCTCCCGAGCTAACCTCATCATCTCCAACTCACCTGACCCTATCGGTCCCAATTCATCATACAATTAACACTCTTGGTACCAGCAGCCAGGAAATGAAAAGATAAATTGCATTGGGAAAGTTTGCTGTCAGAGACCTCTCCAAAGCACTGAAAAGCAGTGATGTCAGTCTGGAGACTAAGGTGCATCTGATACAGGCCATGGTCTTTGCAATTACTTGCTATGCATCAGAAAACTGGACAATGACTAGGGATTATAGAAGGAGAATTGATGCCTTTGAGCTGTGGTGCTGGAGAAGAGTATTGAATATATCATGGACGGCTAGGAAAACAAACAAGTTCATCGTGGAGAGTGTGAAACCAGACTGCTCCTTGGAGGCAAGGATTCTGAGGCTTCGTCTGGCATACTTTGGACAATGTTGCAAGGAGGGACCTGTCCTTGGAGAAGGATGTCACTCTTGGGAGGGTGGAGGGACAGTGAAGGAGAGGAAGACCCTCGATGAGATAGATTGATTCGGTCACTGGGGTAATGGGGATTGGCATGTTGGAGACAATGAGATTGGCAAGGAATAGAGCAGGGTTTAGAACTATTGTACATAGGGTCGCTATGAGTCGCAAGTAACTTGATGGCACATAACAATAACAACATGTACAATAGAACAAAACTCTGCCCAGCCCTGAACCATCTTCATGACTGTGTGCTTGAACTTGCTGTTGCAATCACTGTGTCAGTGCGTCTAGTTCAGGGTCTTCCTCTCCGTCACTGACCCTCCACTTTCCTAAGCATGGTATCCTTCTCCAGGAACTGGTTCCTCTTGAAGACATGTCCAAGGATGTGAGATTAACACTCACCATTCTTATTCCTAAGGAGCATTCTGGCTGGCCTTCTTCCAGTAGGTCTGTTCAGTGTTCTGACAGATCATAGTATATTCACTATTTCCCCCCAGTACCAGAATTGAAAGACATTAACTCTTGATCAACCTTCTTCATTTATTGTCCTGCTTTACTATGCATATTAGGCCATTGGAAATGCCATGGCTTGGGTCAGGCACACCTTAGTCTTCAGAGTGAAACATTTGGGTTTTTTTTTTTAAGTTTTATAGAGAACTTTTGCAGCAGATTTGTGATGACAGCAAGGTCATTATAGATGACGAAGTTTTTGTTGTTGTTATGTGCCATTGAGTCGCTTGCGATTCCTAGTGACCCTATGTACAACAGCCCTGTGCCAATCTCACTGTCTCTGACACACCTACCCCCATTACCCCAATCACAGAATCAATCCATCTCGTCGAGGGTCTTCCTCTCCTGTGCTGTCCCTCCACCCTCCCAAGCATGACTTCCCTCTTCAAGGACTGGTCCCTCCTTGCAACATGTCCCAAGTATGTCAGACGGAGCTTGTACAATAGATGAAGATAGAACAGGAAAACCTGCAAAATCCAGGATCTACGTAAGGTCAACACTTATCTCCTTGTCCTCCAGTCAGAACCTACTCATCACAGCTGATCCTGAGTTTCTCAGAAACTCTGTTTCTTGGAAACTAGATTTCTGAGGCTGTAAATTTCACAGAAAGAGATTGACCACCTTTCCCCTGAGAAGTTGCTGGTGGCTTCGAACTGTCAAAGAGCTATGGCTTTGAAGTTACTACTACAGCTACGTTGTTGTTGTTGTTGATAGCCATAGAGTGGGACACAACACATAGTGACCCTGTGAACAAAAGGCCTGAAGCCTTTCTATAACTATCATCATTTCTCAAAGCTCATAGAGTTTCTAGAGGCATATTGTTAAGGAAGTGGATGCCACTCCTGCTTCCAAATGCCACTAGAGTTTCCTAAAAACTAGATACACCGACAGACAGATAGTATATCTCAGATAAGGGGAAGAAAACAACCTCAAATATTTTTCACTAGTAGAGAACAATAAAAAAGTGATAAGTAAGACTGTACAGTATCAAAATTGGAAAATGTTTGAGACCTGGAAAAGGCAGGCGGGGTTGTGGCTCTCCCAGGTTTTACTACATCTACAAACAGCAGAAGATGCCAGGATTCCCACAGTTCTGGAGGCAGGGAGAGTCCTCAGAATGAATCAGCACGGACGGCAGGCTCCGGAGCCACGAGACAATGCATTTCTGTTCTTTCAAGACGCCCACTTTGTGACATTTTGCTAGAGCAGCCTGAAGAAGCTAAGATGGTAGCCTTCCAGCCCAGCTTTTATTTTCCCAATTAAAGAGTCTGTCTGCTACACACCAGTGGGGAAAGGATAGTTTATTTGTCTGCTGGTATGAGGGAAAGTAACCGCCGACTACAGAGAGAAAAATGCTGCTGTAGCTTATGTCACATACAAATGTAAACCCCAAACAAAGCCAAGCCCTTAGTGTGCACAAAGCAACAGAAATTTAGAAGTAATATATTTATGCAGAGGAAATATACTTTATAAGGTAATATATTTATCTAACAGAGGAGACTATCTTTGTGCCATCAGGATGAGAAAGAATATCTTACTGTATTTTTTAAAAAATATAACCTTTTCAGATGATAAAGACTTGGAAAAGATCTTGTATCTTCTAAAAGCCAGGAATTAATATTTATAATAAAAGTAAAACAAGGGGTCATAGGACCAAATCCAATTGATCACCTGCTTTTTTTTTTAAATTTAAATTTATTATTCAGTAAAAATTTACAGAGACTTTGAATTTCCATTCATTCATTGTTGCACTTTTCTCCCTTCCCAGCCATCCCCCCTAGTATACACTACCCTCAGGGAAAAGTAAAAGAAAAATTCTTTCATTGTTTTACAAACCCTCCCCCAGGTCCACTCCACCATGTAGCCTTCGATCTGGACTCCTGTCATGAAAAAAATGCTTAATCACATATCGTTTTCAAACAGTTTTCTCCCTCATCTATTTCAATGCAGTATACACTATTGAACCCATCTTTCTCAGTCTCTCCCCTTTGGTGACTGAGATACTTCACTCAGCATAATGTCCTCCAGAGTTACCCATTTTAAATAATATTTCATGGGCTCCTTGTTTTTCAATGCAGTGTAGTATTCCATTGTGTGAATATACCAGAGCTTCTCTATCCATTCGTTTGTTGATGGGCACTTACTTAGGTTGTTTTCAGCTCCTTGCTATTGTGAACAAAGCCGCAATAAACATGGGTGTGCATGATCACCTGCTTTTGTAAATAAAGTTTTATTGGAACACAGTTATGCCTGTCAACATTGTTGTTAGGTGCTATTGTGTCAGTAACAACTCAAAGCGACCGACCGTAGGAGCAACCAATCTGAACCCTGCCCTATCCTGCCTGATGGCTGTCGTGTTCAAGCCCACTGTTCAAGTCACTGTACCAATCCATGCCATTAAGGGTCTTCTTCCCAGTATGATGTATCTTTTTCCAAGGACTGGTTACTCTTGAAAATACCCTCAAAACAAATAAAACAAAGTTTCCCCACCGTTGCCTTCAAGGAGCACACTGGTTGTACTTTCTTCAAGACAGATTCGATTGGTTTTTTTGGCAGTCCTTGATACATTCAATACTCTTCAACATATGTACACATAATTACGTCTGCTTTATTGTGGTGGCCAGAAATGAAATACTAATATCTCTGAGTGATTATTGTACGTGAAGAGCAATGAGCAATTCCTGGCTCAGCAGTGATCAAAGGGATGCAAATGTAAATAGGAGGTCCCCTTACACTCACCAGAAGGGCAAAGGTTAGAGATGAGGGGAGGTGGGAGCCCCCCTTGTGCACCCCTGGGAGGTGTGTGAGCTGGAATGACCTCTCTGAAGAACCTTCTGGCAGTCTAGGAGAATTCCGACTCCCCTGACTTCATCCCACAGGGACCCAATCCCTGGGCACATAAATCCCAGGGATCAGAACAGACTCAGCACACAGCAGGTTGTTTCTTGCAGTATTTTTGTCTGGTGGGGAGTTGGAGGCAGCCAGGGTGTCTTTCACTGGGGAAATGGGTAAGTAAACTGTGACAATGAGTACTTTTAGATTAATATACAACACTCAGAGGCAAACAGGAAATCTACAGAGCAACAGGCAAAGCAGGAGCCAGAATGAGATTTATAGCAAAATTCTGCTTATGCAAATTTAAAACAGACTCAAGACATATTTTCTCAAAGTTAAATGCATATTTAAGGAAGTATGTCAAGTACATTAGAGAAGGTGGCTATGGGGGGGCGGGGGAATGAGAGTTCATATCAAGATGGCTAAAAAAAGATAAAGGAGAAAAGCACATTTTAGAACATGAGATGATGTTATGCATGGAAGTGTCTCCCAAATGATGTGTTATAAATCCTAAACCTTATCCCTGTGGATAAAGGAGCCCTGATAACCTTGTATAACATGTTAGGCAGCTAATCAAAAGGGTGGTTAGAATCCCCTAGGTGCTTTAAGGGAGCAAGATGGGTAGTCTTCTCCCCTTTAAGGTTCACAACTTTGTAGACACAGTGGAGAGTTGCTGTGTGCCGAGGGGGACTCAATGGTGATGGTTTCTGCATGTGGCTAAGGTGCCCTGGTGCCATCAGGGTTAAGAGTTTGGTTGCTAATTGGAAGGTGGGCAGTTTGAATCCACCACATAACAGCTCCATGGGACTATGACCTGATGATTGCTTCTACGAAGACAGCAGCCTTGTGGGCTAGCTCTGTGTCACATGGGGCCACTAGGATTTGGAACCTACTCTAGGACATCCCACAGCAACATACACACAGATATAATCTCGTCTGGAAAGGGCTTTGCTTATTATATTAATGAAGGTGTAGCAATATGTCTTAAATCATTAACTTCTGAGAAAGATAAAAGAAATACCTTGGACATAAAAAGTAAAAAAAACTTGCACACCCATGTTTATTGCAGCTTTGTTCACAATAGCAAGGAGCTGGAAACAACTTAAGTGCCCATCAACAAACGAATGGATAGAGAAACTGTGGTATATTCACACAATGGAATACTACACTGCATTGGGGGGAAAAAAAGGAACTCATGCAATATTATTCAAAATGGGTGACCCTGGAGGACATTATGCTGAGTGAAGTATCCCAGTAACAAAAGTACAAATACTGCATGGTGCCACTGTTGTAAAACAGGACTGACTTTGGGGTTGGGGAGAGACTGAGAAAGATGAGTTCAGTAATGTATACTGCATTGAAAGAGATGATGGAGAAAACTGTTCAAAGGGGATATGTGATTAGGTATTTTTGTCATGGCAGGAGTCCAGAGCAAAGGCTACATGGTGGAGTGGACCTGGGGAAGGGTTTGTGAAACAATGAAAGAATTTTTCTTTTACTTTTCCCAGAGGGTAGTGTACTAGGGGGGAGGGTTGGGAAGGGAGAAAAGTGCAACAATGAATAAATGCTAATCCAAAGTCTCTGTAAATTTTTACTGAAATTAATAATACATGTAAATTAAAAAATAATAAAGTAAGAAAAGGGCATGTAGCGATTGCTAAAGAAGCAAAGAATCGAAGCAGGACAGGGACAAAGACCTTCCCACAGAGCTGACAGAGAGAACGACTTCCCCAGGCCTGACGTTCTGAAGTCAGACTTTTGGCCTCCTAACTTGTGGAGAAAGAAGTTTCTGTTCATTAAAGCCTCCCACTTAATGTTTCTGTTACAGCAGTGTGAAGAAACCGAGACAGATGATAACAAAGGAGATTATGATCACTGAGTAGGGAAAGATTTTGTAACTAAAACATACAAAGAACACACTCCCAGGAAAGGACCGAGGAATCTTACAATATTAGAATATTTGAAACCTTTTGTGCAACAAACACCCCATGAAAGAAAAGGTGGCTTAATGGATCAGAGTGCTGCTAAGAAGTCAAGGTGGCAGCCCAAGTCTCTGACCCACTCTGACTCTTATTCTCTTCCTCTTTGGTAAATTGTCCTAACTGTGGGTTGAAGGACACATAGCAAATACCCAACAAATGGTAGCTACTGTGAGGATGCAAAATAGTTAACAGCTCCTAAATAATAAAGACCTGGTCACGGACTTTTCACGTGCACATTCTCATTTTATCACAGCAGCCATGTTTTGAGGGCCAGATGCTGTATTATTCCTATTTGTGGAGAAAAGAAGTTGCGTCTTAGGGAAGGGAAGTGCCCATCCGGGTCATGGTGCCCCTGCGTAGCAGGCATTGCTCTTCTGTTATAAAGTGTAAGCTTGCCAAGTCCAACACCTTCCCCTGCCCTTTCCTTTGTAGCATGATAAGTAGCCGAAACCACAGCAATGGTTGTGTTTATGAAGCTGGAGGAGTTTCTGAGTCAAGGAGATTCAGACTTCAATGAACAACTAAATAACAGGGTGGTGAGAAAGACTTCCTTCAGGGCTCTCCTGATCCAGCAGGGTTAGGATGACATCTGAGAAGGTGTCTTTCTAACAAGCTCCCAGGCACCTAAGAGCAGCATCCGATCACCTAGAAAGCAAGGTAAGCCTGGGCTTAATTAGCAATCTGTGGCTGACGATTTTCCATCATTTACTCTCCAGGAAGGTGCTATGGGGAGAAAGATGGATTCCAGGCATCACTAGATACAGAATCTTCGACGTGATGAGCAAAACGTGAGACTGTTCCCTGCAGATCAGTTTGTAAGCACAAGCAAGCAGGTCCATAGGTTGTTTTCTGTGTAAACAATCCCTGAGGTGGAGGACGCTGGTCCTCTCACCTCCCTGTGGACTTCCGGTTCTTTGTGCTATTGCTGTTGTTAGGTGCTTTGAGTCAACACTGACACATCGCCACCTTACGCACAAAATAAAACCATCCTGCCTCATCCTTATGATCTCCTCTGTGTCTAAGCCCATTGTTGCAATCACTGCCTCAGTTCGTCTCATTGAGGGTCTGTGAGAGTCTTCTCTGATCATCACTTTTCAAGCATGATGTCTCCTTCCAAGGACTGGGCCCTCTTGATAATCTGCCCCAAAGTACATAGTGAGTCTGATCACTCTTGTGTCCAAGGAGCATTCTGGTTACACATGCTTGAGGACAGATCTGTTTATTCTCTTGGCTGTCCTTGGTATAATCAGCTCTAACACCATAGTTCCGGTCCCGGTGGTCACTAACCAGCTATCGCCCAAGTTCATGGCCTCCTTTTGTTACTGTGATGTTTTGTGAATATTTGTGCTTGTGAGCACCAGAGGGCTCCACTGGCTTGGCATAATGATGGGCCATTGCCATTGCCCGCCACGCAGAGGCCAGAGGTCAAAACAGCAAGCAGCTTAAAAGTAATCTATTTTAGGGCA
>NW_006399871.1:6476453-6478338 GCF_000299155.1 Elephantulus edwardii
CCCAAACCACCAAGCGGTGCATTAGAGTCCTGACTCACCTCTGTAATTCTCATTGTTTTCAACGCAAGATTGCTCAGGGTAACATGGGTATTTACTCTTCTGAGCCTGGCTTAGGTGGCAGCTAGGTGACAGAATCTCCCAGTTTGTTCACCAGCAAGCCTTTCAAGAGCAGGTCTTGGCCCAGTCATGACAGAGAAGGTGAGGGTGGGCATACCACGTACCTGAACTTCATATTTGTCAGAACGCCTTTGGTGAAGGAGCTGAAGGCCTAGAAGGTCAGGCTTCCTACGATTCCCAGGGGTCTCTGGACATCAGGACCAGGGTTCTTCTCAGTTTGTTTGTTGTAGCTGCCCCCCCCCCCCCACGGTGGCCTCAGACATGATGAACCTAAACACTGTCTGGGCCCTACGTCATTCCCATCATCTGTTCTCATTGGCTGGTTTTTAGAAGCAAACAGTCAGACGTGTTTCCCTAGTTGATCATCCGGGAAGCTCTGCTGAAACACATTCAACCAACATCACAAAACTCCACGGGTGGTGGCTGCGTCTGAGATGCGTTAGCTGAGAATGAAGCCAGAGTGTCCAGCATGGAAGGCAAGAAACCTACCCCTGAGCCATCCCTGCCTCGATCCAGGCCTGATAATCCCCTACCATCAAGATCATTACGTGTCCTCGTCACCACAGCACAGAACAGAACTGCACACGGGATTTCCAAGGCTGAACTCTTTAAGGGAGCAAACTCCCAGGTAATTCTCACAGAGGGTTGAATTAGTGGATTCAAATAACCAATCTTTTGTTTAGCAACCAAGCATTTTAATCACTAAACCACCAGGCTTCTCATGTTAAAAGAGAAGTAATAAATATTTTAGGCTTTGTGATCCACACAGTCTGTCATAACTGCTCAACTCTGTTGATGGAGCACAAAATGTTGTCACAGATATTAAACGGGTGGAGTTGTGTTGCAAATAAAACTTTATTTACAAAAGCAGGTGATCAATGAAATTCAATGACCTCCATCAGAATTGAGTCAACAGCAGTGGATTTTGTTCTGAATACTCTGCATGCAATCTTTCCCTCAAGAGTCCGCAGCTGGGTTCGAACTGTCTACAAGGGAAGCAACAACAGGAACAGTAGAAGAGGACCAAAATGGTCAGAGAGGAAATGATGTCCAAAAGAGCTCATACCATCCCTCCTGGCTCACCTTGCCCAGACCCCTCGAGTGCCAGCCTGTGTCTCTTGACCCAGAGGCTTGAGCAGTAAACGTTGACTGCTGCATCTTTGTTCAGAAATCAGCATGGTATATTTAGAAGTGATCAAGGCAGACCAGGCACTGTCTTGGCTACTGCCATCTCTCTGGTTGCCAGACACATATGTCCTTCTTCCTACGCACCAGTTCTAAAGGAGACTCTGTTTACCGAGACCAAAAAGCATAAGTGTGTAACTATCTAGTTACATGCATACTATCTGTAAGTGAGAGACACCCATTGTTCCGGCCAAGGGACTACGCCCAGAGAGCCCAGAAGCTCCAGTCTTAGTTATTTCTCCAATGGCTTTGGAATAACCAAACCAACAGACTTACTTACAATTTTACAACCTAAGGACTATTAGCAGCTCTGATGCCTTTGTGATAAGGAATTGTGCTGTTAACACAAAGGTACACAGTTTGAATCCACCAGCGGCTTTAGATGGATAGTATTCTCTCTTGCGATTTATTGCCTCTAAAAACCCACTAGAGGGAGAGTTATGGGTCAGTTCCAACTAGACAACACACAATAACAGCAATATACACTACATAAATACATAACAGAGAGTTGGACAATGACTAGGGAGGACAGAAGGAGAATTGATGTCTTTGAGCTGTGGTGCTGGAGAAGAGTATTGAATGT
>NW_006399871.1:6478598-6489467 GCF_000299155.1 Elephantulus edwardii
TTGTACACAGGGTCGCTATGAGTCGCAAACGACTCTACGGCACATAACAACAACAACAACATACATAACAGATTGTGGCTATCGTGGAGAAGAAATGGGAATCCCAGAACATTTAACTATGCTCCAAGAAGCTATTTTCCTAACAACAAAGGAATAATGTATGATTTAAAAACAGGAAAGGTATTCATGAGTGTTGTATTCCCTTTCAATGCCTATTCAGTCTATATGCTGATCAAATCATAGAGAAACTGGATTCTCTGAAGAAGAATATGTCATCAGTATTTGAGGAAGACTCAACAATAATGCCAGGTGTCCAATCAGCTTACACACAATTGTGAATGAAATTTAAAACAAACAAACATAAAACAAAATAACAAAACAAAACAACCCACACAACCAAACCACAAACATTTTATACCCAAGTTTCAACTCTATCAAAAGAACCAACCCTCCAGAATCCAACTGCTTCACACATGAGCCTCCAAACTGGACACTCAGTGTGAAGCAGTTGGATTCCAGATGGTAGGTTCTCTTGATTTAGCTGAAAGTCAGATATAATGTGATCATTTTGGTTATTTTTTTAAAAATTTAGTTCACAACTGTGTGTAAGCTAATTGATCTCCTGGTTTTAGTTAACAATCAGCTGTGGGCTGGAAGCCTCTTGTTTAAGTCAATTAGGACCTGGTGGGCGGGCCTTTGTACTTAAGAGTCAGTTGGGCCCTGACTAAGTCTCCAGTTTGGAGGCTCATGTGTGAAGCAGTTGGATTCTGGATGGTATGTTCTCTTGATTTAGTTGAAAGTCAGATCTAAAGTGTTTGATTGTGTGTGTGTGTGTGTGTGTGTGTGTGTGTGTGTGTGTGTGTGTGTTTAATTTTGTTCACCATCATGTGTGAGTTAATTGGTCATCTGGCTTTAGTTAACTATCAGTTATGGCCTAGAAGCCTCTTGTTTAAGTCAATCAGGATCTGGGGGTGGGCCTTTGAGTTTAAAAGTCTGTTGGGCCGCTGGTGTCAATTGTGTTTGGGAAGAACGTTGTTCTAAGTAGTGCAGCACTGATCTGTCAGTAACTTGGGGTTGCTATGATACTGAATGCTGTGCCACTGGTGTGTCAAATGTCGTAATGATTACCCATGATGGACAGGGTTTGGTAGATCTTCCAGATTAAGATAGACTTGGAAGCAGTATTGGCATCCACTTCTTAAAAAACAGGCCTTTGGAAACTCAATGAATATTAGAAAAACAACAATAGCTGTAGAAGAGGGTTCAGATCTTTTGTTCATAGAGTCACTATGAGTCATACTTGACGGCACTTAACAACAACAATGTGCGTTATGCAGATAGATGATGAAATTTTGCTGACTTGCTGGCTGAAAGTGAAGAGAACTTGAACACTTGCTCCAAAAGATCAAAAACTACAGCCTTCAATATAGATCACATCTCAACATCAAGAAAAAAAAAATTCTCACCGCTGGATCAACAGGCAACGTCATGACAGATGAATAAGAGACTGAAGTTGTTAATGATTTCATTTTACTTGGGTCCACAATCAACACCCACGGTAAAGCAGTCAAAAAGAAATCAAAAGATGTGTTGGGGGCGGGGGGCGCGGATTGTATAACAATGAAATCATTTTTTTTTCAAAGAGAAAAGCTAACTGGGGGAGGGGTGGGCAGGAAGGAAAATGTGCAACAATGTATGAATGGAAATCCAAAGTCTCTATAAACTTTCATTAAAATTTCAATTTAAAAAAAAAGACATGTTGCACTGGGAAAATGTATTGTCAAGGACTTTTCCAAATTGCTCAAGGGCAAAGATGTCAATTTTTGTTTGACTCTTTAAAATTTTTAATATTTTTATCACTCAAATACATTGTGCCTCACACATGTACATTGTGTTTAATGTCGTCTTTTATTTACATCATATTTCATTTATTTATATGGTGGGGTCCCACGACCTACAATCCTCTTCCTAACAGCTGCTCTCATGAAAGAGGATGTCAGTTTAAAGACTAAGATATGCCCGATCTATGCCATGCTATTTTCAATAGTTTCCTGTACATACCAGAGTTGGACAATGAATAAAGATGACAGAAGAATTGATGCCTTGGAATTATGGTATTAGAGAAGAGCATCCGAATGGACTGCCAAAAAAGACAAGTCTTTTGAAGGATGGATAACCAGGGTGCTCCTTGCAGGCAAGGATGGTGAAGCTTCAACTCACATACATTGGACATGTTACCAGAAGGAGCCCCCTGAGGAGAAAAAGACCTTCATCTGGGAAAGGTGGAAGCTCAGGAAAGGAGAAGACCCTCAATGAGATGGATTGACACAGTGACTGTAACAATGGGGTCGAGCAAATGAGAGACCATGAGAATGCTACAGGATCAAGCAAGACTCAATTCTCTTGTTCACAGGGTCGCAATGAGTAGTCAATTGACTTGATGGCCCCTAAAAGCAATACATTCTACTAGGAGTCCTGGTGGCCTACTAGTAACCTCTTAGTACACCAAGAGTTGGACTGTTAGCCAAAAGATCGGCTGTTGGAAGCCACCAGCTGCTCCACAGGAAAAGATGGACAGTCTCTTCCTGAAAGAGTCACAGACTTGGCAACCCCATGAAGGGTCACTCTGAGCCAGAGCCAACTCTATGGTAGTGGGTCTCTGGTGGTGTTGTATACTATGTATTGCTGTGTTGTGTACCATAGAGTTGGAACTGACCCATAGCTGACCCTCTGGTGAGTCTTCAAAGGCAGATTATTGTATTGGAGGAGATTGCCCATCCTTCTCCCACAGAGCAGCTGGTGGCCTCAAACTCCATGCCCTTAGGATTGCAGAATAGCTTCTTGCCATCAGAACTCATAATCCAAGGACTATTCAAAGCCACCAGTTGCTCCCATAAAAATGAACAGCCTCTGAATCTGCTAGAGTGTGCCACGAATCAGAAACACTGGCGGGGTTTGGTCTGAGTAATAACCCTCTGTAAGGATTCCTAGTAGTGCAGTGCATTATGTGTAGGGTAACCAACTCAAAGGTCTATAATTAAAATACACTGACTCTTTGGGAGAAAGATAGGTAGTCTCCTCCTGTAAAGATTTACAACCTAGAAAACCTAGTGGAAACGTGACACGATTCAAAACTGAGTCAGCAGCAGTGGAGTTGGTTGGAATTGTACTCTTTATACAATTTAAAAAAAAAGTAAAACTGACTGTTGTCAAATTGCTTTTGAAGAAGCATGTAGCATCAGTATTGGAGGAAGGCTCATCAACAACTTTTTTTTTTTTAATTTTTTTAATTTTTGTGTGAGTGTACCGTCAAATCAGATCTGACTGGTACAGGAGGGGATTGTCCCTCCTTTTCCCGGCAGAGCATCTGGTGGATTCGAACTGTGAGCCTCTGGGATTGTAGTTGCAGCTTCTTGCCACTAGGCCACCAGAGCTCCCCTGTCATCAACAACTTTTGTCATGCACATAACACAACATTCCTTGCTGAAAGTCAGGAGGTCCTGAACACTTGCTGCCTTTAATGGGGAAACGTATCAACATCAAGAAAACAAAAATCCTCATTGCTAGGCTGATAGACAATATCATGTTGTTGTTGTTGTTGTTGTTGTTGTTGTTGTTGTTAAGTGCTGTCGAGTCACAGGCGACTCATAGCAACCCTATGAAGTAGAGTCCTCGACGCTTGGGTGCCTTTCATCCTCTCTCCAGGTTCATAGGGTCTCTGGAGGCAAGCTATTATGGAAGTGGATGCCACTCCTCTTAAATATCATAATAGATGGGGGGGGGTATTAAATTGTCAATGATTTCATCTTGCTTGGTTTCACAGTCGACAGCGTTGGTACCAGCACTCAGGAGACTGGGAGATGTAAAGTATTGGGAAAGTCTGCTGTCAGAGACCTCTTCAGAATCCTGATGAGTAATGATGTCAGTTTTAAAGACCAAGGTGTGTGATTCAAGCCACAATCCTTCCAATCACCTGCTATACATCTGAGAGCTGAACAATGAATAAGGATGACAGGAGAAGAATCGTTGCCTTTGAAGTATGGTATTGGAGAAGGCTTCTGAATATCCTGTGGACTGCCAAAGCCCAAAAAGGTATGTCTTGAATAAAGTGCAACCAGAATACCCCTTGGAGGCAAAGATGGTGAAACTTCATCTATTTTGGAAATGTTGTCAGGAGAGGTTATCCCTTGGAAAGGAATCTCATGCTTGGAAAGTTGGGGAGTGAACAAAAGAAAGAAAGATCCTCAATGAGACGGATTGACATTGTCTACAGCAATGGACTTAAATGTGTCAAGGTTGATACAGATGGCACAGGATAGGACAGAGTTCAGATCTATTGTTCATAACATCACTAGCAATCATACTCAACTTGACAGCACTGAATTACAACATAGAGCAGAGTGAAACTGCTCTATTGGGTTTCCAAGGCTATAAATCTCCACGGAGACAGACTGTCACATCTTTCCTCCACTAAATGGCTGGTGGGTTTGAATCATTAACCTTTCTGTTAGCAGCTCAGTGCGTTTTAACAATTATACAAGAGCTCTGTTCTCAACTTACTACCGTGAGGACCCACATCAAATAGAGAATGGTCGTTGATAATTCTAAAGGAGAAAGGAGTTCAAAGTTATATGGCCTAATGCTAGATGGAAGCAGTGAGAGAAATTCCACTTACAAGATGTAGAGCCTCTGAGGTTGCAAAATGAAACCCTTAAACAAAGAGATCTGGAACCCAGGCCTTAGGAGGAAAACATAAGCCAAGAGAGTGGTGGGCTAATGGCGAAGAGGACAGAGAAAGGAAACAGCCTTGATGATTGCTCCAAAGAATAAAGTGGAAAAGAAGAAGCAATGGTTCATGCAGCATTAGTCACTATTAGAGTGTGCAGATAATTATCACTCTATTTGATATACATAAATAGGAAACTGTGGCCTCCAGCCAAGGACTGAGCAGGCTGGTACCTGTGACCTAGAGCATGGATCATGGAGGTAGACGGACCCCACTTCCTAACTATGGTACCTTAAGGAAGATGCTTAGACCCTCCAACTTTAGCTTTGTCATCTTCAAATGTCAAGAATCATTCCTAATAATTCTCAATGAAGGATCATTTTATGTGTCAACGTGGTCAATCTGTGGCTCCTGGTGGCGTGGTGAGATGAACACAAGCTTTGATGCTACCTACCATGAAGGACTATTTTTAATAGACATGAATGACTTTGACATCAGTTGACTCCAAGTGAAGGTGGGTGGCCTCGTCCAGTCAATCAAAGCCTTAAGAGTGAAAACTGAAATTTCTGAGAGGAGACGATCCTGCTCCAAGACTGTAAGCAACTCCTGCTGAAGTTCAAGCTTGCCACCTGCCTTACAGATTCTAGACCTGTCAGAACACCCACACACAAATATGTGACCCAGTTCTGTAAAATGAATCTCTCTTGATAGATTGTAGGTGGATGGATAGGTTAGAAGAATGGATGTGTGGGTGGGTGGATAAATATGATAGAGACATCACTCTCATGTTCATTCTCTCGATAATCTCTCTGTTCTCTCTCTCTCTCTCATCTCTCATCTTTCTCTCTCTCATCTCTCTCTCTCTCTCTCATCTTTCTCTCTCTCTCATCTCTCTCTCATCTCTCTTTCTCTCATCTCTCTCTCATCTCTCTCATATCTCTCTCATATCTCTCTCTCTCTCTCTCTCTCTCTCTCTCTCCCCCCCTCCTCTATCTGTCTCATCTTCTCTTTTGGTGCTTCCTCTCTGGATACTAATGACTTCAATACACTGTAATGTGTATGAGGATTAAGTAACGTATTGTTGCTGCCATTCCTTGGCTTTGAATCGTGTTGAGTCCATCTACACCAGAATAAAGCATGGCTCAATCTTGTACTATCTTCTCTGGAGTATTTGGCAGAGCACATGCTCAACAAACAGAGTTGTTGTAATTGTCATTTCATTAGCTGGACAGGACCCAGAGGTCATGTTGTTGTTAAGTGCTGTCAAGTCAAGACTACTAATTATAATGACCCTACAAACACCACACCTGAACTTTGCTCTATTCTGGGCCATCTGTCACAATCTCTGTCATGCTCAGGCCTATCGTTAGAGTCACTGTGACAATTCATTCATCTTACCAAGGTTCTTCCTCTTTCCCTGACCCTCCACCTTTCCCAGCATCACGTCTTGTCCCAGGAACTGGCCCCTCCTGACAACATACTCATAGTATATGAAATGAAGTTTCACCATCCTTGCCTCGAAGGAGCACCATGGTTGCACTTCCTCCAAAAAAGACTTTTTTAAAAATTTTTTTTTATTTAGTGAAACTATTTTTAATTTATTCAAAAGAAAATGTCCCAAGGGTACTGTCATGTTTCTTTTTCAGTGAATCTAGGAAGACTTTCTGGACCATAAGAATTCCAGTGGAAACCAGTTAACTGGTGTTTGTATTTTCCAGCATAATTACTATGAATTAATTTCTATTTTTTTAATTTACTATTAATTTCAGTAAAAATTTACAGAGACTTTGGATTTCCATTCATTCACTGTTGCACTTTTCTCCCCTCCCAGCCCTCCCCCCAGTACACTTCCCTCTTGTAAAAATAAAACACAAATTCTTTCATTGTTTTGCAAACCCTCCCCCAGGTCCACTGGGCAGCCCATGGGATAGTCAGTATTCTTCTCTACTACCAGAATTCAAAGTCTCAAATCTTCTGTCATCTTTTTTCATTGATTATCATTGTACAGAAGTCACAGTAGAAGAAAAATGTAAAAAAAAAAAAAGAAAAATTAAGTTGAGGAGTATGTCATGAAAAGAGAGGCTTGTCTCCCAGCACAAGACACTTTGAAGGAGCCACACCAGTAGATGCAGGGAGCTACACTGATGGCCTAGGACGTGGGAACAGGCCCTCCTCCTGCGGGGAAGCTCGCCCTTCTCCCTCGGAGCGAGTACGTGGTTCCATCTCTAGTCCAGCTCATGGTGATTGGTGATGCGGGTCCTGGCAAGGATACTGAGTCCACCTTTGGCTCAGTGGGACGGGCACTATTATTAATCAACCATGAGTATCATCAGGCGCTCAAGGGGGTCAGAGATGCTGAGGATGGCTCAGGATAGGGCAGGCTTCAGATTCATTGTTCATAGGGTTGTTATGAGTCACCGTTGACTCAAAGGCACCTGATAACAACTACCACCTTAGGGGCGATCGATCGTGTCTGCTACAGAGGCAAGTGAAGGGAGGGAGCGCACATCTATCATCTGCATTTCAGGACCACTCAAAGATGCTGCAGATCCAGAATCTAAGTGTGCCATTGTCAGGCATGTTGCTGTTATGTGCTGTCAAGTCGTCTGTGACTCATTGTGACCCTATGTACAGCAAGTCTAAACCTTTTCTCTCCTGAATCAGTCTCACTGACTCCGACACACCTAATCCCATTGCCCCAGTTATCAAGTCAATCCATCTCACCTAGGGTCTTTGTCTCCTGGGCTAACCCTCTACCATTCGAAGCATGATGTTCTTCTCCAAGGACTGGTCCCTCTTGGCCACATGCCCTAAATATGTGAGACAAAGCCTCAAAAATTCTTGCCTCTAAGGAGAAACTTGGTTTCACTCTTCCCAAGATAGACCTATTTGTTCTCCTGGTGGTCCATAGTATGTTCAAGACTCTTCTCCAGCACCACAACTCAAAGGCCTCAATTCTTCTGTCATCCTTAGTCATTCATTGTCCAGCTTTCTGATGCATAGCATGTGATTGGGAAGACCATGGCCTGGATCCGGGGCACTTTAGTCTCTAGATTGACATCATTACTCCTCAGCACTCTGGAGAGGTCCCTGACAGCAGGCTTCCCCAAAGCAAGTCCCTAGGCATAATCACAGCAGATTGTGTTTTCAGCATGGTCTGGGGCACTATCGTCCCATATAATCTCATGCCAGCCCTGTGAAGAAGGTGTGTGCATTTTCCAAAAGGGTCTCACAGATTTAAGCCTATTGCTTGATGTCACTGTAGTAGACTCTGCCAGGGCCTGGCCACGTTAGTAAACATTGCATCCTGTATGCCTTCAGTCCCAACAGCTAATCCCCGTGTCACTCTATGGAACGGATGCCTCCAGCCAAGGAATCGTCTCACCTAACTGCATAACCAAAATATGAAAGACAAAGCTTTGTCATTTTTGCCTCCGAAGAACACTCTGGCTTTCAAAAGAGCTGATGCTTTCTGACTTGCTGTAATCCAGCCCCTCTTACCTGGCCAAAGAATTAAGCTGAATAGCAAAGGCTGAAGGAATCCTATCATAGACCGAGTCCTTCTTACAAGTGGAGTATGACCAAAGCCTTGAAAATTCAAAGGCCATTAAGTTCAGGGATATCTGACTTGCCAAGAAAAAAAAAAGACAAGAAAGTAAGGATGAAGATAAGAGTTGTTTATTAGCAAAGGATATTCCAGATAATGGAACAGGTCACCCTGCTTACGCTTTATGGCCAAGTTTCTTCCCTTTCCAAGATGGCTTCTCCTTCTTATGCAAAGCTGGTTATTTGGTGCCTGTCCAATCATGGTTTATTGATGAAGTTCTCAAATTGGTCCTCTAATCCTGTTGTTAGTGATGGCCTGATGGGTGCTCGCCTGCCTCAAGTGTTATTTAGGTGTCTTTGGAAACATGCTTTCAGCTGTGTACACTCTGGTATGTCAGAGGCCACGGCGTTCCCAGGCCTTTTATGGTTATAAGAACCTGACTGGCAGGACCCTGTTGTGGGGTTTTGTTCTTTGTTTCTCCTTATCTTTGCCTTCTTCATTGGTTAGGCCTTTACCTCTGCCTTCTGCTCATCCTTGTTTTTTCTGTTTTTCTTCTAAGTGGCGTAGCACTGGTCTGTGCATTGCTGTACAGAGGTAACGTGTGGTTGTGGGAAGCTGAACACGACGGCACTCATGTGCCAAAAGTGATAATGGTTACGTACGGTGGACAGTGTTTGGTGGAGCTTCTGGATTAAAACAAGCCTGGAAGCAGGAGTGGCATCTACTTCCGAAATGGCTTGCCTCTGGAAATTCTATGAATAGTGGTCAGGTCTTTCGTTCATAGGGTCGCTATGAGTTGTCTACGACTTGATGGCACTTAACAACAACAATAACAACAACATTTTCCCCTTAAAAAACAAACAAACAAAAAACCCACACCCCACCATTCATCTTTCTTTCCCCCCACCATTCATCTTGACTCACTGATTCTCATCCCTAACAAATAATTTAGGCATTCACCCTCATCCCTATTCCTCTTGCCTCGCCGATTTCTACCCCAAACACGATCCTGAGCCATCACCATGCTCTCTGGCGTGCTCCAGTCACTGTGACAATCCATCCTGTTGAGAGTCTTCTTCTCTTTCTCTGACCTTCCACTTTCCCCAGCATGATGGCTTTCTCTCAGGACAGAACCCTCCTGACAACATGTCCAAAGTATGTGAAATAAAGTTTCATCATCTTTGCCTCTGAGGAGCACCTGGTACACTTCCTCCAAGACAGATTCGCTTGTCCACTGATAGTCTGTTAGATAGAAAAAAGAGTTCGAGGGCCAAGGAGAGGAAGGAAGGAAGGAAGGGAGGGAGGGAGGGAGGGAGGGAGGGAGGAAGGAAGAAAGAAAAGAAAAGATTGGTCCCAAGAAACGAACAGGCCTTTCTTGTGCAATCTGAGAGGGATACCAAGTGACCAGGCCGCACCGAACAGCACTCTGGGAGGATCAAAATGGCAGTTTGGGGGGAGGTTCCTTCTTATGAGGGTCCTAGGGAGGACTAAGATGACATTTCTCAGAATTTGCGTTATTAATTAAGTTTGGGCTATTTGGATCAGGCTTAGACCCTTATCCAGGCTTAGATCCATTGTTTGGTCTGGTCTTTGATGTGACCAGCTTAGATGTTATCAGGTTTCTCAGGAAGTGATCAAGCCTGGGGGGTCAGGGGTGGGGGTCAGGGGTGGTCACTGCCGTGTTCTTCCTCCACAGTCCATGGAATATTTCCTATTCTTCTCCGATTCAAAGGCATCGATTCTTCTTGAGTTGACCTATTCATTGTCCAACTTTCAGATGTGTGGGAACGAGCTGAAATGACTATGGCGTGGATTAGGCACACCTTGGTCTTTAAACTCATATCCTTGCTTTTATTACTTCGAAGAGATCCTTGACAGCAGATTTTTCCCAATGCAACATGTCTAACATACTTTGGACATGTCGTAAGGAGAGACAGGTCTTTAGAGAGGGACATCATGCTTGGTAGGGTAGAGGGACAGCGCAGGAGGGGAAGATCCTCTATGAGGTGGATTGATTCAGTGACTGGGGTAATCGGGATGGGTGTGTCAGAGGCAATGCAATTGGCACAGGATAGAGCACGGTTTAGGGCTGTTGTACATAGGGTCGGGTCGCTATGAGTCGTAAACGACTCGATGGCACTTAACAACAACAGCAATAATAACATGTCTTTTGATTTCTTGACTAGACTAGCTCAAACAACAACACACAACAGAACAAACAAGCAAGTAGCAGGGCAACCTAAATGAGAATGGCCTTATCTAGTCTTATCCACTTCCTCCTTCCCAACACCACTGTGACATCATGGGGGGGGGGGTTTAGAGTGGGGGCAACTAGGGCTTTAATATTTCCAGCCCTGGAGTTCTGCAGTTCATGTGGGGTGGGCCTCCCTCCTACAGAGCCTACATTTTTTAGGGTGGGAAATGCCATTAGAAATTTGGAAGCCAGGGAGCTCTGGTGGCCTAGTGGCAAGACGCTGCACTGCAATCCCAGAAGTATGCGGTTCAAATCCACCAGATGCTCTGCTGGAGAAGGAGGGGGCAATCTCCTCCAGTACCCGTCAGATCTGATTTGACGGTACACGTAAAAATAATACAA
>NW_006399871.1:6490200-6516676 GCF_000299155.1 Elephantulus edwardii
GGAAGGAGTGTTTCTTTTACTTTTGAAAGAGAGGAGCGAACTGGGGGTAGGGGGAGGGATGGGCGGGGAGAGAAGTGCAGCAATGAATGGATGGAAATTCAAAATCCCTGTAAATGCTCATTAAAATTCTTTAAAAAAAGAAAGAAAGAAATTTGGAAGCCAGGAATGTTTCCCTTAGTATATTTTTTTCCTCCCTTTCAGATCTCTCTGCAAAAGGCTGTGAGATAATTGATGAGTCTAAAGCAAGCGAGCCTTCTCCTCCACCGCCAAAAGAAAATGTACATCTTTGCTGCTGTGAATTAACATCTTCCCCAGCTCCTCCCACTCAATGAGAGGGAAAGGAAGACACCAGAGGCAAGGCACTTGAAGTTCTCACTTACAAAGGAGAGGCGCTGATACAGAAAGCCTGAGGGGTGAGAGGTGGGGGTGGCAGCCAGTGAGGAGGAGGGCTTCCCTCTCTCCTCCCTCCCGAATCCATTTGCGAGAAAGGATTCTAAAATCAGAAATCATTCTTGAGTCAGAAAACCAAAATTGTTGTTATGTGCCATCAAGTCAACTATGACTCACAGTGACCCTACAAACAATGGCTCTGAACCCTGCCTTCTCTCTTTACCCCAGTTACTGTGCCAATCCATCTCATCTCACCCAGGGTCTTCTTTTCTTACGTTGTCCCTCCTCTGAAGGAAGAATCTCAAAGTTCCCCCAGGCCTGACCATTCCTTGAGGAGGCCCACGCCTTAATGAGGCTTGTCTATCTCCTGACAAAGCGGCTTGGGTGACCAGCTCCTGATAAGGCCCTAGGCCCTAGGCCTAGTCACTTACTGACAAGACCTCTGCCCCCAAATTCCTGACTAAACTACCATCACCTTTTAATCTCCTTAACAGCCCCTATAAAAGGAAACTGTCTTTGTTTGCCCACATGCCATTCTGACTTTCTCTTCAAGTCACTTGCTATTCCTGTCTCTCTCAGTTCCACTCCATAATGGGCCAGGTTTGTTTCTTGGGACTGGTCTCTCTCTCTTGCTCTCTCTCTCTGTCTCTCTCAACTCCCTTTCTATCTAACATCCACTCTTCCAAGCATGATATCCTTCTCCAAGGCCTAGTCTTTCCTGTCAACATGCTCAAAGTATGTGAGAAGGAGCTTCAAAATCCTTGTGTCAACTCTCGGCTTCATCTTCTTCAGGACAGACCTGATTGGCCTGTTGGCAGACCATGGTATACTCAATACTCTTCACCAGCACCAAGACTCAAAAGTAGCAATTCTTTTTTTGTCATCCTTAGTCATTGTCCAGCTCTCAAATACATCGTAAGCAACTGAAAAGACCACAGCCTGGAACAGGCACACCTTAGTCTCTAAACTGATATCATTGCTCTTTAGCACTCTGGGGAGCTCCTTGGCAGTAGACTTTCCCAGTGCAGCTCATCTTTCAATTTTCTTTCCTGTTAGTATAACTCTAGTAGCATAGTCATAGGGAGATGTGCTGCTACCTCAAAGCCAGCATCTCTCTGGCAGTTCAAATCCCCCAAGGAGGAGAGGAGAAAAATGAGCCGTGTCCTCTCATGTGATTTACTGCCGCCAAAAACCACTGGAGGGGAAGCTATAAGACCCTTTGACTCCACAGTAAAAAGGGTGAAAGTTGATATAGCTACATGTAGAAAGAAAGGGAAGTCCAGGGTAATGCAAATAGTCATGATGTTTGGCTGCTAATAAAAAGGATGGTAGTTCTGACACAACCCTGCTTGCTGAAACTGAGGAGGACCTCATGCACTTGCTACAGAGGGTCAAGGACTGAGGCTCAATGTCAAGAAGACAAAGATTCTCACCACTGGACCAATTGGTAGCATCAGGATGGATGGCGAAGAGATTGAGATTGTTCACAGCTTCAGTTTGCTTGGCTCCACAGTCAACACTCTTGGCACCAGCAGTCAGGAAATCAAAAAGCGTATCACGATGGGAAAGTCTGCTGTTAGGGACCTCTCTAAAGTCCTCATGAGCAACAGTGTCTCTCCGGAGACTAAGGTGCACCTGATACAGGCCATGGTCTTTGCAATCACTTGTTATGCATCAGAGAGTTGGACAATGACTAGGGAGGACAGAAGGAGAATTGATGCCTTTGAGCTGTGGTGTGGGAGAAGAGTATTGAATGTACCATGGACTGCCAAGAAAACAAACAGATTCAACCTGGAGAGGGTTAAACCAGGCTACTCCTTGGAGGAAAGGATTCTGAGGCTCCGTCTGACATACTCTGGACATGTTGTAAGGAGAGACAGATCCTTGGAGAGGAACATCATGCTTGGTAAGGTGGAGGGACAGTGCAGGAGGGGAAGACCCTCTATGAGGTGGATTGATTCAGTGACTGGGCTAATCGGAATGGGAGTGTCAGAGGCAATGCGATTGGCACAGGATAGAGCAGTGTTTAGGGCTGTTGTACACAGGGTCGCTATGAGTCACAAACGACTCGATGGCACATAACAACAAGAAAAAGTTCAAATCTAGGCAGAGTTTCTTTGCAAGATAGGCCTGGCGGTCTATTTCAATTTTTAAAAAATCACCAAAATCTAGCCACTGAAGACTCCGTGGGGTAGAGCTCTACTCTGGCATACATGGGATTGCTAGGAATTGGAGTTGATGTGAGGGCAGCTTGTTTTTTCTTAGAAGAAAGGAACGTGTCCCATGATTGCCAGGAAGAGCCTGGAACTCTGCCCTCCGGGCTCCCTGGGAATGCGGAAGTCCACGAATCTCAGGAACAGCCTGGTCTTTGCTTGGAGCTTCCTGGCCCTCCACCTTTCACCCCACCCTCGCCCCACTCCTTCCTCACCCCACCAGACAGCAGAGTCCACTTGGGGGAAGAGGCAAAAGTCCAGGAGGGCCAGCAGAGCACTCCTCCATTTATTTGGGGAAATTGCCACTTTGCAGCTGTCCCGTCAGGTTCTAGGTTTTCCTTTGCGCAGGCCAATTCAGAGGCAAAGACTTTTCAGACCAGACAACGCCCTCCAGGTATCCTGCCCTGGAATCCACAAAGAGCAGGGAAGGGAGGGAACAGAGGCTGTTAAACCTCTGCTGTGCTCTTAGGCTGTGCCCTTAAAAGAGACTAGTGCATGAGTGGTGTTTGCCTCTACTCAGTCTCTTTTAAGGTAAATATTGCAATTACCTTTATTTTTAAAAAGCCTCAAACTCACTGTCACTCCACCCTCCCAAGCATGATGTCCCTCTCCAAGGACCGGTCTCTCTTCACAACATGTCCAAAGTATGTTAGACGAAGCCTCAGAATCCTTGCCTCCAAGGAGCCACCTGGATTGATTCAGTGACTGGGATAATCAGGATGGGAGTGTCAGAGGCAGTGCAATTGGCACAGGACAGAGCAGAGTTTAGAGCTGTTGAACATAGAATCACTATGAGTCGCAAGCGACTCGACAGCACATAACAACAACAACAACAAACTCACTGCAGTTGAGTTGGAACCAACTGGGTTTCTGAGGCTGTGAATCACAGAGGAGGAGATTTCCCCCCCACCTTTCTCCTTCAGAGCTGCTGGTGGATTTGAACTGCTGCACAAGTGAGGACTTTGGGTTAGCAGCACACGAAGGCACCCGCAACATAAGATCTCCACTCCCATCAAGTCAATTCCAGTTCATAGTGACCCGCTGAGGCTATAAATCTTAGGCCACCAGAGCTCTCACTTACATGAATGATCTAGAATAGGCAAGTTCACAGAAACAGGAAGTCGCTTCAGAGGTTACCAGCACCTGGGAGGAGGGGAGAAGAGGAATCAGCCTACTCTCATCTCAGAGTGAAAACCCTGTGGATCCACACCGTTCTGGCCTCCACCCACTCGTGAGGACGGTGCAGAGCCGGACGGCGCTTGTGTCATTGTCCAGTGGAGCCTGTGAGTCAGGACAACGTGACAGCAGCTGACAGCTGTTCTCACCTCTTCTCACTTCCAAGTTCAATGACACCACGCCTGTGGCTCCAAACCAGCCATGGTGGGAGTCTCACAACACAGAAAGCAGCAAAGACCACAGGTCAGGGTTCCCAAGCCCTTTCTGTGAAGCGGCTGTGAAGTCCTGACTAGCTTGCAGCTGCAAGCCCGGGTAAAGAAGGTGTCATCGTGAGGGCCAAGGGAAGGGGCCATCGTGACACTAGAGAAATCAGAAAAAGAACACATTCCTTTTCCTGCCTCTGTCCACTGTCCTTTCTGACTTCTCTGAATTAAAATAGAAGGCACTCTCATGATGATAGAGGTAGTATTTCCAGTAAATACTAAAGAGGAAAAAAAACCACTTTGAACTGATATCTATATCCCTATTGTCACGTGGTCCCTGTGGCTTTCTGGAGCTCCATCCAGAGCCTGTATGCCCCCCCCCCCCCCCCCCCCGTCCCCTCATTCTCAACACAGCAGCCTGGAGAATAGAGCTCGCCTTTCTCTTCAATGCAGAGCCAGAAGCCGGAAGATTGGGTGGGCACAAGTGCCTTCCTCTACGCAATGGCTCCCTCTGCCCTTTAGCTGGATAATGTCAGCTTCCCTCAGACGGAGGAAGAACCAGACACTGATGCAGGACCGCAGTGCCCTCTGGCAGGCGCTGGGCTCAGTGCTTGGTCTACAGGCATTGGGGGCGAGAAAGAGCCTGAGCGGGACAAGCCAGGGAAGGATGCTGTTCTGCCCTCCGGAGTTCATGGTCATCAGGTCTAAGACTGCTTCTCCCTTATCAAAACACACCAGTGTGTGAGTACCCAGCCTCCCCTTCCAAAGAGAGAAACAAAACAAAACTCTGTACAGAAAATCACAATAGCATAGAGAGAGCAGGACCGCTCTGTAAAGGTGAACCCTCGTTGTCCCAGTTGCCACCTCCTTCTAGCTAAAGGCTGCTCTATTTCAGACTGCTTCTTGTCTCATTCGTTGCGTTCTCTGGAAGCACAAAATCCAAAAGACTAGTAGCCACTGATATATGGGAACCCCGTGTAAGTCAGAGCTCATAGTGCCCCATGAGTTTCCAGCCTCTGGTCATCCCGAAGATGTCCAGGCCTTCCTTCTCCGGGACCTCTAGGTGGACTCGAACATCCAGAGATGTCTTGCAAGAAAGAGCTGGTGATCTATTTCTAATATATCAGCCACTGAAAACCCCCTGGAGCAGCATGAACTGTTTGTACTACCAGGGATTCCCCTAGAAGCAGAGGCGAGTCTACCCAGCATCGGCCTCTGGGAAGGGAAAGAGCTGGCAGGGCTGCGTAGAGGGTAGAGAGGGCCAATGAAGCAGGACTGACAAGAGCGGGCTACCTCTGAGGGCATCTGCCGATCACAGGGCTTTACCTTTGACTCAGATGTCTAGGCTCTGTCCACTGCCTCACTCAGGCACTAGACGTGGGCTATCCTGAAAAGAATGTGTCCTGGCGTGAAGCTGATCAGAAGGCCCTATCAAGGCCACCTTTGAAGGGAGGGCTGGACATCCCATCTTGCAGCTGCCACACCAGTGTGTGATGCTCTGCGCCATCAGAGGCTAACATTCTCTGCAGGATTTTATTTGCCTATTCAAACAGATAAGGGTTTAAATCCATGCTTCATTGTTGTCTAGCTATGTGGCCAGGGGAAGTCACTTTATTTTTCATTTTAACTCTCCTAGTTAGGTCATTTGTAAAACAAAATGTGACTGTTCCATGAACTCAGGACCAGGATGCAGAGCCCTGGAGGGGATGTGGACACCTTTGCCTTCCTCTTTATGTCTCTCAAGCCCACTCAGGAAGTGGCCAAGACCGTCTCTCCTTAGTGCTCCCCAAATACACCTTCTTTTGTTCTCATTCTTCTCACCCCCTCAGGAGCTGGAACACAACCAAGGCTGTTTGTCTGAGACTCTTACTCTCTCTCAGACTATCTATCCAACTCCACACCCCAGGGCAAAGATGCAAAGATCTTAATAAAAGGTGGAGCAAGACCCAACCCTCTTCCACACAATGGAAATTCCTGAAACATTTAGGCTGTATTAGTTTTCTATTGCTGCTGTAACAATTCACCAAGACGTTAATGGCTTAAAACAGCACAACTGTAATGGCTTACAGTTCTAGAAATAAAAAATCTAAAACAAAAACATTGACCAGCTGTCTTCTTTTTTCTCATATTAACCCACAAATACCAGAGAGTTCCTCATCTTTACTTGGTTCCATCCTGCCACTTGGCCTTGTTAAGGCCCTTCCCTCATCCTTCTCCATCTGTTGAACGTTCTTCAACCTCCAGGTCTTGGTCCAAATGTCACATCCTCAGAGGATAGGCCTGTACAGACTCTTCATTCTTGCAATGGTTTATTCAGCAATCTAAGAAGCCTAGTAGAATGATGGTTAAGTGTTCAGCTAATAACTAAACAGTTGGTGGTTCAAATCCACTTAGAGGCTGTTCAGGAGACAAACGTAGTGATCTGCTTTAATAAGGATTGCTGTTGCTGTTCATTGCTGTTGCATTGGAATCAACTCATGGCTGATCCTCCAATGAGTTTTCAGAGGCTATAAATTTCAGGCAAAGAGATTATCAGTCTTTCTCCTTTGGAGCAGCTGGTGCATTCAAACCAAGTGGCTTTACATTGGCAGGGCAACTCTCTACCCACAACACCAGAGCCCCATAAAGATTTCAGCCTAGTAAATCTTTTGAGGCACGTCTACTCCATGCCCTGGTGTCGTTATGAATCAGAATTGACTACGGCACTCAACAAGAAGTTAGCAACTAATCATAATGGTGAAATCTGCTGTGAGGACAGGATGGCAGGCAGAATAATGGTCCCCAAAGACGTCCACATCCACATTCTCAGAACCTGTAAAAGGTTTATTTTATGTGACAAAAGGATTTTGCAGATGTGATTAAAATTTGAGCTCTTGAGATGGAAAATTCCCCATTATCCTGAATTATCCAATTGGACCAATTGCAATCACAAGAGTTCTTGTAAAAGGGAGGCAAGTTGGTCATGATCACAAAAGTGCATATGATGACAGAGTCAGGGATTGGATCGATGCCCTTTGAAGATGGAGGAAGAAGCCATGAGCCAAGGTACGAATGCAGCCTCTAGAAGTTTAAAAAGCAAGAACATGGATTCTCCTTAAAAGGCTCCAGAAAAAACCAGTCCTATCAGCATTTTCATTTTAGATTTCTGACCTACAGATCTGTAGGGTAATAAGTTTGTGTTGCGATAACCTCATCTCCATGGTAACTTGTTATAGCAGCAAATGAGAAACTAATACAGAGAGAAACGGAGTCTTATTACCCAAGCCCAGCACAATGCTTCCTGTAGATTAAAAAAGAAAGAAAGAAAATTGCTGTCAGTGGATTAAACTCACAGAAAGCCCATGAGTGCAGAGTTGAACCACTTCACAGCGTTTTCAAGGTCACGTTTCTAAAGCACATATTCAGGCTTTCTTACAAGATGTCTCTGGATGGGTTAGAACCACCAAACTTTTGGTTAATAGTCAAGTATTTGGTTCTTTGTGAAACTTAGGGCTTCCTCCTAGAGTGCAGAGGCTCTTTTGATGAATGGATAGATGAAAGAACTGGTGATTATGAATAAAACAGCCCCCACAATTCCTCAAGACCTCTCATGTGTATGCCTTCTTCTTTATTCAATATTTTGGGGTTTTTTAAATTATTATTCATCTCAATGAACATTTATAGAGATTTTGGATTTCCATTCATTCATTGTTGCAATTCCAATTTTTAAAAGTAGAAATGTGGACCATTACTTCTTGGAGTTGACAGATGGAATTCAAAAAAGAGGAAGACCCCTGGATCAAAGTCTCCACAAAGATAATGTTCTATGTCCTACTTTTGTGAGTTATGGCTGGGGACTTAAGAGCTTTTGAGAGTCCATCTACAGTTGAATTACTTACTGGTCTTCTTTGTTGCAGACCGAGGGTCCCAAGGAATGAAATAATTTTATAATTATTAATAATGAGACAGACTATCAGGAATGATATAGAACAGAGAGTGTGAAAAACAGGGGGCCAACAGTTCCCATGACTGAAGGCCCCAAGCCATGCTTCTCTGAGTATTTCTTTAGAATCATAAGGAAGGTAAACAAAGCAAAATCATAAGGAAGTACAAAACAAAAACAAAGGATAATGGTGAAGTCTTTTACAGATAAGGCCAAGTTCCTCTTCATGATAATATCAGGAGGAAGGGATTCAGTTGATACAAACTAAGAACAATGTTGACTCTTAGGGAACACCTTAGTGCCACAAGGTGACCTTCAGCTTATATTAAGCCTCCCTCATTTCCTGATATAGCACTTGGTCTACTATTAGTAAATTTGATATTTGGCTTCCCTCACTTCTTCTTTGGAACAAACAAGTGGGGAAGGATTCAAAGATGCAAGGAAAGAATTGTTGTTGTTGTTATGTGCCGTCAAGTCACCTGCGACTCATAGCGATCCTATGTACAACAGCCCTAAACTCCGCTCTGTCCTGTGCCAATCGCACTGTCTCTGACACTCCCATCCCAATTATCCCAGTCATTGAATCAATCCACCTCAAAATTTAACGGACAATGCAACCTTCAGCCACAACAACCCAGAGACCAGAAGACCTTTATACCTGGCTACCACTGCTGGCCAGTCTGACTGGGATCACAATAGAAAGTCCTGAATAGAGAGAGGGTTGTTGTTGTTGTTGTTGTTGTTATGTGCCAGAGAGTCACCTGCAACTCATAGCAACCCTATGCACAACAGCCCTAAACCCTGCTCTGTCCAGTCTCACTGTTTCTGACACATCTGTCCCCATGACCACAGTCACTCTGTCAACCCATCTCATCCAGGGTCTTCCTCTCCTGTGCTATTAGTCTACCTTTCCAAGCATGATGTCCTTCATCAAGGACTAATCCCTCCTAGAAACATACCCAAAGTATGTGAGATAGAGTTTCAAAATTCTTGCCTCCAAAGAGCAACTGCATTTCAACTTCTCCAGGGCATATCTGTTTTGTCTTTTAGCAGTCCATGGAATGTTCAATACTCTTCTCCAGGACTACAGCTCATAGGCATTGATTCTTCTTCAAGCGTTCTTTAGTCATTGTCTGCCTCTCTGGTGTACAGCAAATAGATGCAAAGACCATGACCTAGATTAGGGCTCATCTTAGTCTCCAGACTGACATCGTTGCTCTATTGTTACTGATATCATTGATACTAGCACTCTGGAGAGGTCCTTGACAGCAGACTTTCTAAATGCAACTCCTCTTGATTTTCGGACTGCTGGTCCCAAGAGCGTCAATTGTGGATCTGAGCAGGATGAAATTGTGAACAATCTCAATCTCTTCTCCATCTACAATGATGCTGCCAATTCACCCAGTGCTGAGAATCATTGTTTTCTTGTTGTTGAAATGTAATCCATATTGAAGACTTCAGTCCTTGACCTTTTGCAGCAAACGCCTCAGGTCCTGCTTAGTTTTGGCCAACAAACTTGTGTCATCTGCATTTCTCAAGCTGAAGGAACTGAAGAACAAATACAAGCTTTGAGATGCAGTATTTAAAGATGACAGACAGGCCTATAAGGTGAAGTGTTTTGTTCGGATGTACACCAGGCCACTCTATGCCTTGGAGTTGACTCAATGGCACCCACCACCACTACCACCACCACCACCAAGATGAAGAGTCATACCAAGAGGGAATACACTCCTTTTTCTTTTTTAATTTTTTTTTTTAGGAATACACTCCTTAGATCAATCAACCCAGTGAGACCAAAAGGGTAGCATTTCCACAGGGTGAAAGTGGAAAGGATGCTGTAAGATTGTGGGGATTGTAATCAATGTCACAAAACAAAATGTGTGTGAATTATTGAATAGAAAACTAATTTGCTCTATAAAATTTTGCCCAAACCACTACAAAAAGTTCATCTTTTAAAAGGAAATGAGTCTTGGTTACAATAATAGGAATAATAGACTCTGGAGAGAGGAAGCCATCTACACTCTACTCTTAAGTTTGAAAGAACCCCAACTTGAAGCCTGGATTCCTTTGACATCAAGGAAGAGGCTAGTGGAGTATGATGGGGTGAGCCCTTTGTCACATAGCCTATGGGGACAGGGCAGGGAGAACTTCCAGGCCCCTAGCCAGTCTAGATGCCCTGTAGGGCTTCCAAGTCACAAGATACAGGTCCCCTTAGTAGGTGAGGGACTGGGCGAGGCTGGGTACACAGGGACAGGCCGCCCTTAGGTGGTGGTGGGTTTGTTTTGTGTGTGTGTGTTACATGGTTGATTCTTTAATGTTTTAAATTTTTTTAATGCAACATACATATTTTTACAGCATATTCTTTCCATTTAATTTTTTCCCCATTCATTCATTGTTACACATTTTCCTTCCTGCCACCCCCAGTTCATTTTTCTCTTTGAAAAGAAAAAAAAAATTATTTCATTGTTCTACAATCCGCCCCCACCAAGTCCACAGTGGTGGGGTGGTGGTTTTGTACTGTCGAGTTGGAACCAGCCCGTAGCTGACCTCCCCCCAGAGGGTTTCAGAAGCATTTAATCACACAGGAGTAGACTGCCCATCCTCCTGTGGAGCAGCTGGTGGATTCGAACGGCATGCCTTCAGAATTGCAGCCTAGCTTCTTCCGACTAGGCCATGAGAGCCTGTGGGTACCTCTTACAAATACACTTAGAGATGCATTAAAGAAGGGGCCAAGTGTTAGCTCTTCCCCACCCCGCTTTGGGGCCATCTTTCCTCTCATGTTAGGAAATCTGAGAACCAACCAAGGAGGAGAATGAGTGTGACGAGAGGGATTCTGGGAGGATGGTTTTGGGGGATGAGGAGAGGAAAGAATGCAAATATCTCTGTGATGCTGTTTCCTTAAAAATGAAAGCGTCAAAGTTGCACTGCAATCCCAGAGGTACGCGGTTCGAATCCACCAGATGCTCTGCTGGAGAAGGAGGAGCAATCCAATTTGACGGTACACACACACAAAAAAATTAACTAAAAAGTTTTAAAAAAAATTAAAGCATCAAGTCAAAGCCTCTGTAAACTTCCATTAAAATTAATAATATAATAATAATAACAATAATAATAATAAAAAAATATTTATGTTTATGAACTAAAAAATGGAAAGCATCTCTTGCTGGAATGGGAGAAGAAAGTGGAAAAGAACTAAAACTCTACTAAAAAGTAAAGACTGACCAGGCTAGTTAAGATCAATGGACTCCCGAGAGGTCACGCTTTAAACTTTGAACTGAAACTATGCCCAAGGTCACTTGTTGGGTCAATAACAAGTTGGCTCGTAAAAGAATCAACTGTGAGTAAGTACTTGGTGCCCTTAAGACATTGTCTTCCTGTGAGGTCAGCCAACAGATACTGTAAAGCTATAAAGCGAAGGTGAGAAGGTGAGGGGACAGGTAACTAGACTACCACAAATAAAGTAATTTTCTAATCCTGGAAGGGTGGAGGGACAGTGCAAGGGAGAAAGACCCTGGATGAGATGGATTGACCCAGTGCCTGGGGTAATGACCGTCAGTGTGTCAGAGACAAAGAACTTGGCTCAAAATAGAGCAGGGTTCAGAGCTGTTCTACAAAAGGTCACTATGAGTCACAAGTGACTTGACGGCACAAAATAACAATCCTGGAGAAGAGACAGACATAGCAAACTGTTCTCTCCAGGGTCAGATAAAGATCTCTTCCCTTCAAGGTCAGAGGTTAGGGAGATGGTTTAGATTTGTGTTGTGTTATTTTGTGTTGCTAATGTGTTAGCATGAAGGATCAAAGTAACTTCATGGCTTTTACTCTTAATTTATGTGAATATATGTCTTTTCCCCATGGCTAGAGTAGCCAAATGACACACCTTCTCTTCAAGGTTAGAGATAAGGGATGTTTGTGTTTTCTGGTGTCACTGCATGAAAACTTAAAGTAACTTCAGAGTTGCTTCTGTTCTTCACAGTTGTTTTGCAACTGAATTTAGAAATTTTCTAATCAATTTTCTTATGACTTAAAGGTTCCTAGAGCAGTGAGAAAATGCGCTACAACCCCAAAGGCATGCGGTTCAAATCCACCAGGTGCTCCGCAGGAAAAGGATTGGCCTTCTCCTTCCAGTGCGATTAACTGCCTCTGAAAACCAGCTGGAGGGTAAGATATGGACCGGTTCCAACTCCACGGTACACAACAACAATGATTTATCACAAATGCCAGAAAGGTAGACATGTTTCTTAGTTTATATGTATATTTATTTTTAAAGTACAGCAGTGACTTATACCATATGAACTATAAGATCATTACAGAAATATATAGGACATTTGTTAAATGGGAACTCAAATTGATTCGTAATCCACTCAAATGGCACTTAACAACAGCAAATAATTTTCTGTGTAAATTATACCACTAGTAACACAATATATTGTGGATTTTTAAAAATTAATCAGACCTACAACCAGGAGAGGATAAAATAGATGAATGGGACTTTCTAAGAACAAAATCCCTATGCACATCCAAAAACTTCTCCAATAAGGTAAAGAGGGAAGCCACAGACTGGGAAAAAAATATTTGGCAATGACATGTCTGATAAGGGACTTATATCTAGAATTTATAAAATACTCAAGCACCATAGCAAGATAAAGGTAAACAAGCCAATTGCAAAATGGGCACAGGATATGAACAGACACTTTACCAAAGATGACATTCAGATGGCCAACAAATACATGAAGAAATGTTCAAAATCCCTAGCTCTTAGAGAGATGTAAATCTCACAACTGTGAGATATCATCTCACCCCAGTAAGAATAGCAAAATTTAACAGAACAGTAAACATCAAATGCTGGCAAGGTTGCAGAGAAACTGGAACCCTTATTTACTGTTGGTGGGAGTGTAAAATGGTGCAGCCACTGTGGAAGGTGGTATGCGCTTTCTCAAAAAGTTGCAAATAGAAATACCATTTGACCCAGCATTTCCACTACTGGGAATTTACCCTAAAGAAACCATAACTACCACCCAAGCAGATTTATGGACACCCATATTTTTTGCAGTTTTGTTCATAATAGCAAAGAGCTGGAAACAACCCAAATGCCCATCAACAAACGAATGGATAGAGAAGCTCTGGTATATTCACACAATGGAATACTTTGCTGCATTGAGAAACAAGGAACTCATGAAATATTAGGCAAAATGGATGGCCTTAGAGGACATTATGCTGAGTGAAATATCTCAGTCACAAAAAGATAAATATTGCAAAATGCCACTGTTATAAAACAGGACTCACATGGGGGGTGGGGGAAACTAAGAAAAGATAAATAATGTACACGGCTTTGAAACAGACAAGGGAGAGAACGATATAAAAGGAATATATGATTAGGCATAACAAGAATTCAGAACAAGAGCTGCATAGTAAAGTGGTCTGGGGGGGAGGGGGCTGTATAACAACGAAAGGACTTTTTTCCAAAGTAAAAAAGGTAAATGGGGTGGGAGGGGAGCATGGAGGAAAATGTGCAACAATGAATGAATGGAAATCCAAGTTCTTTATAAACTTACAATAAAATCTCAATAAAAAAAGAATCTGAGGTGCATATGGCAAAATGGTAATACTTACTGAATATTGGAGTGCATGATATCATTCTATAAAATTTTCTGATTTAGAAAGATTTTTTAAACCAATGGAAAAACTGAGAAAGTGCTATTCATGATATGTAGTCAATCATAAACTAATCCGCCTACACACACACACACACACACACACACACACACACACACACACACACATCCCTGGTTTCTATATAAGCTAACTACTCACCCTTTCTCCTTTCCCCTTCCATGAAAAGAATTTTCTCTCTATATAGAATTTATAGAATCAAAGTAGTCTTTGTGATTCTTGAATTCAATGGATTTCCTTATCAGTTTAATTATGTCAACACATCGTCCAAGGTAATTAACTTCCGTTGAGCTGATTTATTTTTCTGTCTAAAAAACAAGAGTGAGGCTTAACAAAAACAATTTTGAGGAGCCTGCAGGACCAAAAAGGCACTTTAGTTATCAAAATTCTAGTTAAAAAATATTTACTTGTATTTTCCACTCACTCTACCAGCCACTATTCAGACATAAACTCATTTCATAGTCTGTGGATGTCTGTTTGACCTTTAAAAAAAAAAAAGCATACAGGAGAAAAGATCCTATTTATGCAAATTTGTACTCTTGTTTCATTTAACATTACATCATATGTATTTTATATCACTAAAACTTTTTCAATCTCAGTTTTAACTGGCCCTCAACACTCCTCTTGCATATGCGCACCATGAAATGTTTAGACACCAACATGTAGCGTGTTTCTGGTCTCAGTAGGACTACAGTGCTGAGATAAACATCTTCGCATGTGGACCTTTGCCCCCATTTATGTTTATTTTCTCAGGACAGTTTCCTAGAATTGGAGTTACTGGGTGAAAGGATGGACAAGTATTTAAAGTTCTCGATAAGAGTTGCCAAATTGCCTTCTAGAAAGGATGTGACAGCGTAACGAGGCCACCAGAGAGTGTCTGCATGCCAGGCAAGTTGGCAAGAATTTAAGAAACTCTGATCGTTGGTTTAATTTGCTTTTCTTAAATCATTAGTTAGCGTGAATGCTTTCTGTTCCAAATTTTTTCTTTCTTTTTTTTAAAATTTATTTTAATGAAAGTTTACAGAGACTTTGGATTTTCATTCATTTGTAGTTGCACAATTTCCTCTCTGCCCACCCCTCCCCACCCCAGTTTGTTTTTCTCTTTGAAAAGTAGAAGAAAAATTCTTTCATTGTTATACAATCCTCCCCAAGTCCACTCCACTATGCAGCTTTCATTCTGGACTCTTGTCATGACAATAATACCTAATCATATATTCCTCCTAAACAGTTCTCTCCCCCATCTGTTTCAATGTAGTACACATTATTTATCCCCTCTTAGGTTTTCCCCAACTCCAATGTCAGACCTGCTTTTCAACAGTGGTATTATATAATATTTGTCCTTTTGTGGCTGAGATATTTCACTCAGCATAATGTCCTCCAGGGCCACCCATTTTGAATAATATTTCATGAGTTCCTTGTTTTTCAATGCAGCATAGTATTCCATTGTGTGAATATACCACAGCTTCTCTAGCCATTCGTTTGTTGATGGGCACTTGGGATGTTTCCAACTCCTTGCTACTGTGAACAAAGCTACAATAAACATGGGTGTGCATATATCTGCTTGGGTGACAGTTCTGGTATAAGGCATATTCCCAGTAGTGGAATTGCTGGGAAATAGAAATGGTATTTCTATTTGCAACTTTTTGAGAAAGCGGAAAGAAAAGAAAGAACAAAAGAAAGAGAGAAAGACAGACAGACAGAGTCCCACCAATAGTGAATAAGGGTTCTAGTTTCTCCACAAACTTGCCAGCATTTGTTGTTTACTGTTCTGTTAAATTTTGCTATTCTTTTTTTTTTTAAATTTTGCTATTCTTACTGGAATGAGATGATATCTCATAGTTGTTTTAATTTGCATCTCAGACCTAGGGATTTTTAACATTTCTTCATGTGTTTGTTCACCATCTGAATGTCTTCTTTGGTGAAGTGTCTGTTCATATCCTGTGCACATTTTTGCAACTGGGTTGTTTACCTCTATCTTGTTGTGGTGCTCAAGTATTTTATAAATTCTAGATGTAAGTCCCTTACCAGGCATGTCATTGCCATATATATTTTCTTAGTCTGGCTTCCCTTTTTACCCTATTAGAGAAGTTTTGGATGTGCAGAGGGATTTTGTTCTTAGAAGGTCCCATTCATCTATTTCATACTCTCCTGGCTGTAAAGTTTTTCAGGATGCTTAGAAGACTTTATGTTGTGAGTTAGGGTTTCTTGTGTTCTTCCAAGCTTTTCTCTAATGAAGTGTATGGTCATTGGTTTTAGTCCTAGGTCCTTGATCCATTTTGAGTTGGGGTTTGTGTATGAAGTGAGGTGTATGATCTTACTTGACTTTTTGGTAGATAGTTTTCCAATTTTGCCAGCACCATTTGTTTAAAAGGCTGTCATTTCCCCACTTAACGGATTTAGTCTCCTTATCAAAAGTCAGTTGGCCATAGGTAGATGGGCTGATTTCCAGGTTCTCAATTCTATTCCATTGATCTATGTGTCTGTCATTGTACCAGTACAACACTGTCTTGACCACCAGGGCAGTGTAGTAGGACTTGAAATCAGGGAGTGAGATGCCTCCTACCTTGTTTCTCTTTTTAAGGAGTGCTTTGTTTATTCGGGGCCTCTTTCCGTTCCAAATGAAATTGGAAATGACCTTTTCCATCTTGTTGAAGATGTTCCTAATTTTTTTGAGCATTTGTCTGTTTTCCAGATTTTCATTCCTCCACTTGGTCTCTAGGAGCCCAGTGGTATAATGCAGCACATGTCAAGTTAAACATCAGCCTGGCAGCTAAAACCAACTAAGTCACTATGCAGAAGAAAGAGAGGCAGTTGCCTCCATGAAGATTTACAGTCTGAGAAACCAGATGGGAGGGTGTCTTGAGTGGGAACAGACTCAACTCAACGGCAGTGATTGATTTGTAATCTCTGCAGGCTTGGTATTACCCTGGCCACAGGGTATGAAGGACAGGACAGCATCCCTTTTTGATTCTTTCTTTGAAAGCCATTGGTGCCTCAGTTTATCTCTTAATTTGGCATATGGTGTGTGTACATGTGTTTTATTTTCTATTTTGTTCTAATTGTGATTGTTTTGATGTATGGTTAGTAGTTCATGTCACTCTGTTTATCAGTCTCTTAAATGTAAATGAGCTGAACACAAGGGTAATTTTAAAAGCAAAAAGACCTCAAAGCATTCATTTAAAAAAACTCTAAAACATTAAATAGCCAGGAGAAAACAGGGACCACTTAATTTATTTGATTGTATAGCACTGAGTGGAGACTCTAAATTAATTTTTCCTTAAATAGCTAATTGGTGTCTGAGCATCAATTTCTTAATTAATTTTCATTTCTGTGTTGACTCTTAGTTGTTATTGTTAGAAGCTGTCGGCTTCCAATTCACAGTGACCCGCAGGTGTCACAAAACTAAGTGCTGTAGTGTCCTGCTCCACCTCTACCCCTGGATTGGCTGTCAATGACACCATTGTGATCCATGATGTTGTTGTTGTTGTTGTTGTTGTTGTTGTTGTGTACCATTGAATCGGAATCAACTCACAGCTAAACCTCCAGCAGGTTTTCAGTAACCGCACAGGAGGAGATTTCCTGTCCTTCTCCCACAGAGCAGAGGGTGGAATTGAACCATGTGCCTTCGAGCTTGCAGAGCAGATTCTTATCACTAAATTTCCATTAGATGACTTTCAAAATTAGATCTCCAGACTCTTCTTCCTAGCCCTTCCTGTTCTAGAACATGCCCAGCATTCCTAGCAACAAGCAAGCCTCATCACTGACAGATGAGATGCATTGACTGAGAATTAAACCCAGGTCAACCTCATGACAGTGAGAATATTACCACTGAACATCAACACCTGCACTGTGCTGTCTTTAGCACTTATGTGTTTGCAAATGCATTTGTTAGCATATGTTCCCAGGGAACACCCTTCCCTTCTTGAATTTCTATGCTTCCTTAAACCTCTTTCTCTGGTTTCTTAAATTTTGCTCTGTTTTTTATTTTTTTTCCTACTAGTTTATATACAAAATTAAAATACAAATTCTAACAAATTCTTTCAGTTTCCCTGAAATTTATTGAACATGCAACCAAGATGCATTAAAAATAATTCATGATTGGCATGCAACATTTGGAAACAAATAATACTGGTAGTTGGAAAATATGGTCTTGGTGACAGAAACGAGACTGGAGATCAATGGTGGAAGTTTTACAATTCATTAATTGTTCATTGCAAACACCTTTTTTATAAAACATAAACGTCAACTATCTACATGAACCTCATCTGATGGACTATACAGGAATCAGATTGGCAACATCTATAGAAAGAGATTATATAAATGCTCAATGTCAGCGGTCAAAACAAGGTCAGGGGCTGACTGTGGACCAAGATCATCAATTACTCCTACGCAAGTTCAAATAAAAATTGGAGAAAATGAAGCCAATTCTACAACATTTTATAATCTTAGCATTAAATCTCAGTCTTTTAGTGGGTTGGGTCTCCTCACGTGGGTTTCAGCCCAGCAGTGGCTCACCATTGCTACCCACACCAGTAGAGGCGCGGCAGGGGTGGTAAATCTGTCTTGGTTATTCACTTAAAAAAATGACAGGGTTCTAAGAGGTAAAACCTCCAAGAACAAGAGTTTCCCAAAGACCGTGGTTCTCCGGAAGTCTCCTCAATCTCATCCTAACTTGGTGCCCCTATCAGTTCACAAGCCCACGGCTTCTGTCAGCATTCTCAGCTATGGCACCTGCAGAATTGCCCATCTCTCCTGATTTCAATGTGGGGTTTGTCCTGTGACTTCAGTTTCTGGTGAGTCCAAGAAAAACCTTTCATTTTTAGGTTAGTCAGCCTTTTCCTTGCTTAAGGACGGGAGTGACAACTTCCAACTTCCTTACATGTCTAACTAAGAGATTTATTCTTCGAGAGCTTTTTAACTCCGAGTTCAATTTATCTAATGGCTATAGGACTATTCAACCATTAAAGAAGTTGAATTTGTAATTTAAAGCTCCCCAAAGAGAAGCCTTAGGGGCTACACGGTTTCACTGGAGATTTCTACCAAACACTGAATTGTACTTTAAGTTTGATTTTTTTTTAAGAAAAATGCTCAGCCTGACTGCTTTTCTAGATCTAATCCGCTCTTTCCATTAACACAGCTTTTCATTTTAACCTAAAATGTGTGTCTAGTTATGCATTTCTCTCTGCCTTCTCTATTGACCTCCATGCATGCGGGTGACTACAATTATCCTAGCCTTGCACACTTCTTGATCAATCACCGTATTTATTTCCCATTTCAGCATATTTTCTTTTATTCCACTTGAAGTTTCAATTCCCTTTCCTTTCTCTTCCTCAATAACGTCTTATGGCTTTGCTGATAGAATTTGAAAGATGGAGATAGAAATAAATGTCCCAGGGGAGCTCTGGTGGCCTAATGGCAAGAAGCTGCAACTACAATCCCAGAGGTGCATGGTTCAAATCCACCAGACGCTCTGCCGGGGAAGGAGGGGCAATCTCCTCCTGTACCAGTCAGATCTGATTTGACGGTACATGCACACAAAAATAATAAAATAAAATAAATTTTAAAAAAAAAGAAATGAATGTCCCTTGTCCCAATTACCCTTGACAGTGTGAGATGATGCCTTTGGTTTTCATCAGCATTATTTAAAACACACACAAAAAAACAGCAGGTAAATAGTTTAGTCCGTTTTCTGCTTGGCCGTATGTACTCCGTCCCAGGTTCATTTTCTCCTTGCTCATTTCAGTTGACTTAGTACTGACTCATAGCTGACCTGCTAAAGGGTATTTGAAGACGGTAAATCATGTGGTAAGAGATTATCCTTATTTCTCCTGCAGAACCATTGGTGGGTTCGAACCAGCAGAGAGACACAGCCTTCAGGTTAGCAGCACAGCTAACTCCCTCTCCACGACACTACAAAAGCTCACAGTGGGTTGTTGCTGTTGTTGTTAATTGCCTTCAAATCGAGCATGACTCAGTGACCCTACGAACTAAAGGCCTGAAGTCTGTCTACAACTACCGACATTTATCAAAGTTCATAGAGTTTCTGGAGGCATATTATTCAGCAAGTGGATGTCACTCTTGCTTCCAAACCCGTCATAGAATGTTATTGTTGTTATGTGGCATTGAGTCACCTGCGATGTGTAGTGACTCGGTGCAGCAGCTCTGAACCCTTCCCTGTCCTGAGCCCGTTTCAGTAACTCCGACACACCAACCCCATCGCTCCAGTGATTGTATCAATCCATCTCATCCGGGTCTCCCTCTCCTGCACTGTCCGTCCACACTTCCAAGGCATGATGTCCCTCTCCAAGGACCGATCTCTCCTGGCCACGTGCCCAAAGTAAGTGAGGCGGAGCTTCAAAATCCTTGCCTCCAAGGAGAAACTTGGTTTCACTCTCTCCTAGACAGACCTATTTGTTTTCTTGGCAGTCCATGGTATGTTCAAGACTTTTCTCCAGCACCACACCTCGAAGGCATCTATTTTTCTTCTGCCATCCTTAGTCATTGTCCAACTCTCTGAAGCATAACATGTAATTGAGAAGACCATGGACTGGATTAGGCGTGCTAATATTTTCAGTGTGAATCTGAAGAGGTCTTGCAGCTGGGGCCGTGAAGTAATAGCCACCTGGGGTTCTCAGAGAAGGAATTGTCCTAATCCTGAGCTCTCTGTCTCCCTATCCTGAGCTGTCATATACTCATCCACTCACTTATTCATTCTCACTAACATTGAGTCGGTTCCCACTGAGAGCCACCCGCCACCAGTTTCCAAGGCTGTAAATTGCAATGGAAAGAGACTTCCCAACTTTCCCCCTCGGAGTAGTCATTTGAGTCAAACTGTCTGAATACAAAGCCTTTGGGTTAGCAGCAAAACTTAGTACCGATTGTGCCACCAAAATTTCCCAGAAGGTCAAAAATTCATGCAAAAAGGTCAAGAGTAGTGGAACAGCTGGCCACAATTAGATTCTGCCTCTTGAGTCAGAAGAAATCACAGAAATCCTGTGGGCCCGGGTCCCCAAATCCTCTGTACCCCCTAATTATTTGGGGAAACGTAAAATACAGACTCCTGGACTGCACTCGTCTGAGCTTTTGTGGCACCATAGCTAAGCAACTGGTTGCTATCTGAAAGGTCTGTGTCTCAAACCCACGCTCTGTTCCGTGGGAGGAAGACAGACAATCGGAGTCCATAAAGGTGGTGGCTTCGAGTTGAATCTGGCTCCTAGGGACCTTATGAAGAACAGATTGAAACCTTGTGCTATCCTGTGTCATTATCACTGTACAGCCTTGGAAACTGGTGGAGGGCTGCGAGAAGTAAGACCGAATTCAATAGTATTGAGAACAGACTCCATGACAGAGAACTGGAGGTGCTACCGCTCAGAAGAGGGAGACCGAGCTCAAGAGCAGGACGGTTCCTGCCCCCTGGGTCTCCAGTCCGACTTTTACTTATAAAATATTAGATGAACTTGCGGTTAAGTTCTGTGTTTTGAAACACCCAGTGTTATGCAGAAAAAGGAAGCGGCAGTCTGAATCCATAAAGATGTCTGCTGTTAGGTGCCATACAGCACGCACTGCCTCATAGAGACCCTGAGAACAATAGATTGAAACCTTGTCCCATCCTGCGCCATCCTCACAGTCTGCATCGTTCTCAATCCAGTGTTGCAGTTACTATGTCAATCCATCTGTTTAAGGGTCTTCCTCTCTTTCGATGACTCTCCCAGCATGATGTCTTTTTCCATGAGCTGACCATTCCTGACAATATGTCCAAAGTACGTGAACTAAAGTTTTACCATTCTTAGCTCTTTTTATTTTCTTTTTTTAAATTAATTTTAATGAAAGTTTACAGAGACTTAGGGTTTCCAGTCATTCATTGTTGCACTTTTCTCTCTGCCCACCCCTTCCCCCCAATTCACTCTTCTCCTTGAAAAGAAAAACTCTTTCATTGTTATGCAATCCCTCCCCCCAAGTCCACTCCACTATGTAGCCTTCATTCTGGACTTCTGTAATGACAAGAATATCCAATCATATATCCCTTTTAAACAGATCTCTCCCTCATCTGTTTCAATGCAATATACATCATTCCTCCCCTCCTTTTCTGTCTTCCCTCAACCCTCATGTCAGTCCTATTTTACAACAGTGGCCCTATGCAATATTTGTCCTTTTGTGACTGAGATATTTCACTCAGCATAATGTCCTCCAGGGTCATTCATTTTGCATAACATTTCATGAGTTCCTTGTTTTTCAATGCTGCATAGTATTCCATTGTGTAAATATACTACAGCTTGAGTTGTTTCCAGCTCTTTGCTATTGTGAACAAAGCCGCAATAAACATGGTGTCATCCTTAGCTCTAAGGAGACCTGGTTGCACCTCCTTCAAGACAGGTTGGTTTGTTCTTTTAGCAGTTCTTGGAATATTCAGTGCTCTTCACTGACATCACAATTCAAAGGTGAATTAATAGATTTTTTCTTTGGTCTCCCTTATTCTTTGTTCAACTTTCACATGCTGATGAAGCAATTAAAACAACCATGGCTTGAATCAGAAGTACCTTAGTATTTAAAATGACAACTTTGCTCCTTGACACTTTCAAAAGGTATTTCTTGACTGCTACTACCATAAGCGTTGATTGGGGATCCCAGTAAAACCAAATCGTTATCAATTTCAATCTTCTCTCCATCTATCATGGTATTATTTATTGATTTTATTATGAAGATTTTTGTTTTCTTAATATTAAAGTATACTCCATTTTGAATGTTGTAGTCTTTGATCTTCCTTGGTGAATGATTCAAATCTTCACTTTCCACAAGCAAAGTTGTGGCATCTGAATAAGATAGGTTGTGAATGAATCTTCCACCAATCCTCAAGCCACAGTCTTCTTCATATAATTCAGTGTCTCAAATTATTTGCTCAGCATACAAATTGAATAGAAATAGAGAAAAGAATGCAAGCTCTCTTGCATGCACTTTTCCCAATTTTAAACCTTGCAATATCCCCCTGTCCTGCTGAACTGACTGCTTGCTTCTTTGTCCATACACAAGTTCTTCGTGAGTACAAGCATTTGAGAATTCTCATTCTTCTCAATGTTCTCCATAATTTATTATGAGCCACACTGTCAAATGCATTTGCATGGTCAACCAAATAATAAAAATGACATTAAAAATAAAAATAAAGAATACACAGCTTTAGATATCAAATGGGACAGTCCTACTCTGTCACATAACTTGCACTTAGCTCAATGACAAGTTCAGTTTTGACCCCAGGAATTTTTAACTCAGTAGTCTGGGTCTCAGAAATGTTAATAAAACCCCAAGGTCAATCTGTTACATTTGTTTTGGAAACCCTCGGGGGAGCTCCACATATAGTGGATAAGAAGCTGCACTACCAACCCAAAGGCAGGCAGTTCAAATTCACTAGATGCTTCGTGGGAAAAAGATGGGCAATCTCTTCCTTTGTGATTTATGGGAAGCTAATACTAAATATTTGTTATAAATGGAATGCTATTTCAGGATGTGGGGTAGGCATGTGGGGTAGACAGGGTTCACCCTGAGGCCCTAAGGCAATCCTTAAGGGTTTACTGGATTCTTGCATTGTATTTGCTGACACCCCACCCCCACCCCTAGTCAAGAAAAAGGTTTTCAATAGGAAGAGCTTGGCTTCATTTGCATTGAATTCTCTTTATGACTTGCTTCCCCAGATTCTCAATAAATACAGGGAGAGGGTGGCTTGAGGAGCAAATGGCAACTGCTGCCCCCCTGTCTTTTATGCTGTTTCTCTCATTTCTGGTTTTCTGACTCATTATTAATAATTATAAAAATACTTTACCCTCAGTCTGCAACAGTGATTTACAGTCTCATTGGAGGGTCAGCTAGCTATAAGTTGGCTCTAACTTGATGGTAATGAGTTTTGATATACATTTAATTTTTCGATTACCTTTTCCTAGTGATACTTAAAGGTGAAGTCACTATTAAAAGGAAGAAATGTGTGAAACACAATGTATATGAATGGGGAGGAGTGTGTTGTTGTTATTGAGGGCCCTTGAGTTGGAACCAACCCATAGCTGACCGACCCTCTGGAGGGTTTTCAGAGACAGTAAATTGAACGGGAGGAGATTGCCCATCTTTGTCCCTTGGAACAGCTGTCAGATTCAAACCATGAGCCTTCAGGATTGCAGCACAGCTCCTTAACTGTAGGCCACTATTGACAGGTACTGCCTCTGAAAAACCCACTGAAGGATCAGTTAGGGGTTGGTGCTGGTTCTTGATGGCACACAGCAACAACAGTGATATTATTAAGACATCAGTTTTTCCTGAGCAATTCAGGCATTCAACTCAAGATAGGACAGTTCAGCTTCTGAGTCAAAGCAAAAATGAAATTTTGCTGGAGTATAAATCCTGTGTTAGCAATGTGAATGCTAGTGTTGAACAATGGGTCTCCAACTTCACAGTCAAGTTCAGGGTTGAAGATACTGGGACTAGGTAAGTCCTTCAGCAGATAGTGCTCCTGGCCCTGCTCAGCAGGCCAGATACTCCCAAAGCAGTGATCCTGGGCGTCTCCCCCAGCACCTTCCAGGGCTCCTCAAAAAGCTCCTGTCTTGCCCCAAATACTTTCTCTAGCCTTGTCTCATTTAATCCCCACTTCTGAGCAAGAGAGCTTCATCCCCACATTTGTTGAACAAGCACCCCTATCCAGAGTAGACTCCCTGAGATTCTGGTCACCAACGCAGAGCGTATTACAGAGGTGCTTCAGTCTATCTCATGTCTCTAGTCCTGGCCAGAAGGCCTGGAAGCAGTACCTGCTTCACTCTTTCTCTTGCACTTTGCTCTGTCCTTGGTCTGCTGGACCAGCTGGTGCTGAGACAGGTCAAAGGTGAACTGGGCTTGATCACAGCCCTGCAAGCCTGACAGCCTGACCACTCTGGGAACCCAGATAAGGAGTTTGAGGGACGCTGGACCTGTGACCTTTCTAATCCATTTGGAGATTCCTGCTGCTGCCACACCCAGCTGCACCCAGCTTCCAGGCAGGAGCTGGGCAAGGGGCAGGAAGCCAAATTCCACAGTCCAGGGCACCAGGTGGAATCTACCTTCCTCATTCTTGAAGCACATCACCAGTGCTTGGCCCCATGCACTTCTCACGCACCACTGAGAACTGGCTTTTCTTGGTAGTGTGTTACCTTTGGCCAGGTGAGCGGCTCTCCTGTTTCTCTCGCCCAAGTCACTTTTGCTCCAGCTCGTAACCAGCCCCTAGGGTGGATAATGTAGATCATGTGGTGTGTGTTCTCTTATCTTCACCTAAAGACTGGCACGGAGCCCTGCACAACTCCAGGGCCGTCATTTACACAGAGGAAGGTAAAGGAGGCAGGGTTTTGTTAATGCTCATTCCTGCCATTATCTTATCACACCCTCACTTCTTTTAATCTGTGCTATGTGATTCTAAATCAGGAGTTAGCAAAATGTAGCCCATAGACTGGTCATCTGCTTTTAGTAAGTTTTAATGCCACACAGCCAGTTTCATTCATTAAAGTATTGTCTACAAATAACTGCCTTCACATTGAAGCAGAATTGAATAGCCCTGGCAGACATCTTTGGTCTGTAAATGAAGCCTTGAATCCCCCTGAGGCTTCCTCAAAGAGCTGGGATACAGAGGAAATTCTTCCTATTCTTTCTCTCCCCTGCCCCATGACACCCAACTCTCCCCTCTTTCAGCTTAAGCATCTTACCAGCATCCCAGGTCCATTCCTTAAAATTTCCACTTCATTTAATACTTAACTCATTGTGCTCTGAGCCAGGCATGGGCAGCTGTTTCTAATTAGAGGTTCTAGCGTTGCCTCAGATATACTATATTGGACATAAACAGAAGCATACATATTTATTTAAACGTATTTAATGCTTTGTAGACTATCTTCTGTGGCCTAGTGGTAAGAAACTGTGTGCTGCAATCCCGAAGGTATACAGTTTGAGGCTGCCAGCTGCTCTGTCGAAGAATGGACAAGCTCCTCCAGTGATTATCTGCCTCTGAAAACTCACGAGAGCATGAGCTATGGGTTGGTTCTCACTCTACAGTAAACAACAACAACAACAACATCTCATTCTTATGATGACCTTATGCCCTCAGGTAAATTCCAAACCCCCTATTATCATGGTCAGAGTCTCTAGAAAGAGGAATTCTCATACACTTGTTTTGGGAAGACACAAGAGAAGGAGTGAGAGAGGAGAAAGTGAGAAACAGAATAGGTCAAGGGAAGAAACTAAACAAGAATTTGTTGGACTGCAGCCTTCAGTATGTATTGAAACTCAACATCAAGAAAATAGGGGAGCTCTGGTGGCCTAGTGGCAAGAAGCTGCAACTACAATCCCAGAGGTGCACGGTTCGAATCCACCAGATGCTCTGCCGGGGAAGGAGGGACAATCTCCTCCTGTACCAGTCAGATCTGATTTGACGGTACACGCACACAAAAATAATAAAATTTAAAAAAAAAAAAAACATCAAGAAAATAAAGATTCTCACCACTGGGCTGATTGGCAGCATCATGATAGATGGTGAAGAGATTGAGATTGTTCACAGCTTCAGTTTGTTTGGCTCCACAATCAACACTCATGGTACCAGCAGCCAGAAAATCAAAGGACGAATTGCATTGGGGAAGTCTGCTGTCAGGGACCTCTCCAGAGTACTGAAGAGCAATGATGTCGGTCTGCAGATTAAACTGTGCCTGATCTTTAATTGCCATGGTCTTTGCAATTACTTGCTATGCATTCAGAAAGCTGCACAGCGACTAAGGATGATAGAAGGAGAATTGATGCCTTTGAGCTGTGGTGCTGGAGAAGAGTGTTCAATATACCATGGACTTCTAGGAAAACAAACAAGTTGGTCCTGATGAGGGTAAAACCAGGCTGCTCCTTGGAGGCAAATATTT
>NW_006399871.1:6517511-6532125 GCF_000299155.1 Elephantulus edwardii
TAGGGTCGCTATGAGTCGCAAGTGACTCGACGGCACATAACAACAACAACTGAGGTAAGAGGGGGTATCAGTTTGCAAGCAGGAAGCACACCTCTAAAGAAATGAGATCTTCATCTTTAAAACTTGGCTGAGTGGATTCAGGGAGTTCCGGGTTTACCTACCTGTGTCTTTAAGAATTTATACGTAAATCAGGACAGGTACATTCATTCTTACTGGGCCTTATGCTAATGCAAGAAAAGACCTGATGCATTTTCAGTGATTTTAAAGACTGCCGCTCACAGCAAGTGAAGATGGTTGTAATGAAAAAGTCTTGTTGCAGGCGGAGAGGTCAGTTCAGTCATTTCACGTGGGGACGTATTTGCATAACATTAAAGAACAAGTACAAGTTGTCCCTAAGTCAGACAGTCGTTACCCAGGATCCTCTGTCCTGGACGTACTGCTTCAAGAGCTCCCCAAAGGGAAACGAGCAGGGAGGTGACATACATGGGTTTATTATTTTGAATATTCATAAATTATTTAAAATCGATCATTGAATGTTTGAATGATTCTGTAGGTGACTCATGGCCCATCTAATGATTGAAATGTTTCCCAAACTGCCTTTATTACATTTACCTTGAACGAGGGAGGAGGACAGGGCATTTCTTTAATACCACCTAGAGCACCTTTTGCAGAGCTGGATTCCCAAATAAATCCAAGCAAGTCAATTCTCAGACCCAAGACCATTTCACAGACAAGAAAACTGCACTGCAGACAGAAGGCGACTTGCCAAAGCCACAAAGCTCACTGGTGGCAAATCTGGGATAAGAACCCAGACTTCCTGACTCTGATATAACTGTGCAATCTGAGCATGGGCTCGACTTTCGTGCCAAACGAGCATTGTAACAGCATTAATAAAATTTAAAAAAAAAGTCACCTTAAAGACACAAACTGATAGACTCGGCATTGGGCAGTCAGTCGCTGTCCATCCACGCGGAGCATTTTCAAATGCACGCTGGCGTGGCTGTGGGGAAAAGAGCTCTGCATGTTTTCCCCTTGAGTAAAGGACATTGAAGAGGAAGCTCTGTATTTGCTCGAGTTTCTTCAAGAGAGGAACGTGATTCAAATGTAAATGACTGCAGATGGCAGTATTGTGACAATGGTCCAGATGTGAAAGGCAAACACCAGGGTCTGCTGGGGAATTTGAGTTCCGGAATGTTGCGGCTTTTTTTTTTTTTAAAATCATGCCAGGCTCAACGAAATGTTGCCCTTTTAATATGCAAAGCTGCCAAATCAGTTTTAGAATGCAAGTGAAAAATAACCTGTTAATGGTACTGATCTCTGCTTTTTCAAAACTGTTTTTGAAATACCGCGATATTGAAATGACCAGGCTGAAGGCAGCCTGGTGTTCACAGGTAAGAACAAGCAAAGCATAACATTTACCCCATCCGTTACAGGAAAGGGGGGGAATGTTTGCAAACTTTACCTCACATGCTTTGGGTATGTTGGTAGAAAAGGCTATTCCTTGGAGAGGGACATCATGCTTGTAAAGGTGAAAGGACAGTGCAGGAGAGGAAGATTCTCAGTCGAGTGGGTTGACAGTGACTACAGCAATGGACCCAAGTGTGTCCAGAGATTGTGAGGTGGACACGAAAGGACAGGGCTCAGATCTGTGGTTTATAGGGTCACTGTGAATCGTTCTTGACTCAAGGGCATTTAACAAAACAAAAGAGAAGGAAGAGGCGGGCTCATCACTTTGGGGGAGCCCTGAGGATCTTTCCTTTGTGTTTCCCCAAAGCTGATCCTATGTGACTGCCCTCAAAAGTCAGGACTGTGAACGTTGTCTGTGAGTGCTGCAGTGTGTCCACTGCAACAATTTTTTGAACCCAGCAGAGAAGTACAGAGTGTCTTAGGGAGGACAGATAGTGTCAGACTGGACATTGAGCATATGTCAGTGCTCAACTCACAGGACAGCTTTGGACTGCGCTGATTCTTATTCTCCCTGGAGTCAGCTGAGGGACTATCTTCTTTATCCAGTTGCTACCAGATTAAACAAAGAAATGCTGCAAAGCTCAGGGTACAAAAGAAATGTTTCACCAACGTTAGGCAGGGCTTGGGTGTTTTTGTGTTTTTTTGTTGGGGTGTGTGTGTGTGTGTGTGTGTGTGTGTGTGTGTGTGTGTGTTTAACTTTCCACTGTGATTTAACACTGTACACAATAACACCACCACCACCACTGTGATTTGAGTGAAATTTTACAGAGTAATTTGGTTTTCCATTCAATACATCCTACCCAATGTTAGTTCTATTCACTTACGAAAGGGAATAGAATTTAACAGGCCGTTTCCTAGCGTCTCAGCATAAATGCCACCTCCTGCTTCAGCTTTTCTGACTTCCCCGCTGCCAGATGCAGGCCAGATGTAGGCTGGATGCAGGCCAGATGCAATCTCTCTTCCTGTGCAACAATGCAATATGTTTACCTTCCTCTACAGTTAATGAAAGTACACAGAGGAACAATAGCCAGAAATAGGATCCCAAATCGCTTGTGGCCCAGTAGCTGAGTCCACGCTATATTAATTTTCTTCACTGGAGTCTCTGCAGCGTTGAACACAGGGCTTGCCTCTATGTGTTGCTGTAACATTTATCATAAAGCAGCTTGTTTTCATTCTGAATATATCGAATTCTGTCTTGCTAATGTACAAACATGAGTTGGAATCAACTTAGGGTGAACTGGTTTTAAAGTGCTGGTAGGCTTGTGAGGCCTCAGCTAAAAATTGGCTTGATAAGCAAGTGAGCCCGGTGTCTGTAATTTTCTATGAAGGTTCTGCATTTGCCCACATGTGGCAAGTAAACTCTTCACTATTGTTTTCAATATTTGATAACAGCATGCATCAGACGTTCAAATAAATGGATTCTGAAAGAGGATAATGACGTCTTTGGTTAAAAAAACGTAAGAAACTCCTTTGGTTTCAATGTCCTACCTGACTCCTAAGCTGTGTGTTCTTGGGAAAGTCACTTAATCTATCTGGGCTTCTTTTTTCTCCTTTGTGAGATGGAGATGAGTTTTGGAGGGTCCTTTCTGATGTACCTGGTCCTGTTCCTACTCTCCACATTTACACTTTCACATCTACAAAGAGCCCTTAGGATAAAATCAACAATCACAGGAGACACACTAGTAATTAAGACATAACAAGGTATTAGTAACATGTTTTGTAAAAAAGATCAGCTTTTGTAAAAAGGATCTCGTCAGCTGAGATGCCTTCTTTCCATTCCCTAGACACACAAGGACCGCCAATCCTAGATCTCGGTCAACTCATCACTTGGTCGCTGCTTTTGTGTACCTGTTAACCTCGGTGATGATCAAGGAGGATCTATTCCTTTTCCACAAGTCTAGGTCTCTTGAAAATGGTTCAAATCCACCAGCTGCTCCAAAGGAGAAAGACCAAGGACAGTCTCCTTCTGTGCTATATTCTAGCCTTTGAAAACCTACCGAGTTCAGCTAGGAGTGGGTTCTGACCTCATAGCACCTAACAACAGGTGTCTTGGAAATTCTGTTGAGATCATTATGGTTAGGGTGCCATGAGAAGTCAAAAAGCTCACAGCTGTTTTGTTTATTTATTTCAGTCTTTGAGGATCAAAGTTTAATACAACCAGGGTCTAAAATACAGGATTTATTTTTTAAAAAAATTTCTTTTTCCAATTAAAAAGATTAATTTCTTTTTTTTATTTTGTATTGATGTGCATACAAAATTAATACACTTTGTGTTTTGTAAAATCAATCTCCACTGATCTATATCTACTATTACTCTATGCTTTTACAGCTGTTTTAAAAAAATTACTTTTATTTCATATTGTTTTGCATACAAAATTTGGATGCATTTTGTTTTCTCTATATAGTTCACACTTCTTTTTATTATCTTTCTTTTTTTAAATTTTACACTGGTTTGTCTATAAAGTTTGTATACTTTGCCCCTCACACCAAATCCTCCCCACCTACCCCCCTTCACCTCCCCATCAAATCATGTGACCTATGATTACTTCCCCCTGCCCATCCCCACCCTTCTGCTACCCCCTTCCTTAGGACCTCAAACACGTTTTACTAGTTACCCATTTCTAAATAATGGTCTTATACAGTACTTATCCTTCTGGGCCTGAGTTAGTTCACTTAGCATAATACTCTCCAGTCCCTCCCAAGTTAGGTAGTGATTTACAAAATCATTGCTCCTATCCATCATGTGAATGTACTATAGTTTCTCAATAAATAAAAACCCTATTCTTTGCTGTTCCGTCTCTCTTGCATAAAAGATGCTGGGAACTGGGTGATTTAAAAAAAAAAAAAAAAAAGCAAAACACAGAACTCTAAACCACTCAGCCAATTAAGAAGAAGAATTTGTAAGGGTAGTGAGACTTCCAGGGGATGGTCTTCTCAATAGCCAGGAAGTACACTAGCTTCTCACTCAGGGATTTCTGACATCTATTTGGACACTTGAGCCTCTTCCCTCTCAGCTGGGTCTGTTAGTGGAGGCTACTCAGTAGTTACCTGTGTGACACTTGACTGACATAATAGTTGGCCAAAGATGAATGGACAATGGGGCAGAGGTCAGAGCAGCAAGTCGGAGGTCAGATGCCACTTCCTCAAGTCTCAGGGCAGGAAACAAACCCCTCACAGGTGCCAGCTCATAATAGTCAGATGCCTTCATCCCCAGCATTTGAGAGTGGAAGGTGGAGGAAGCAGACGGAACACCACCTTTTATCATTACTTCTGGACCAGTTTTGGGAAATCTTAAGTAGCTTGCTCAGCAATACAGAAGCTGAAAACATTTATCCATCAAGAGTGTTGCTATTTCTAGACTTTTCCCACCAGTCCTAACCTACATATAGTCAGTGCCCTTGGGGCGGGAGGTGGTGGGTAGGGTTGTTGCTGAGTAATACAGAATCCTATCTGAAGGATTCAATACTTCAAACGTAAAATGATTGTTAATGCAGAAGATCAAAGACTGCAGCCTTCAATATGAATTTCATCTCAACGCACAGAAAGCAAAAATCCTTGCCCCTTGACCCACAGGTAACATGATTGTTGTTGTTGTTGTTGTTGAGTACCATCAAGTTGGAACTACCCATAGCTGACCCTCTAACAGATTCTCAGAGGCTGCTAATTACACAGGAGGAGACTGCCCATCCTTCTCCTGTGGAGCAGCTGGTGGATTTGAACCACGTGCCTTCAAGACTGCAGCGCAGTTTCTCACCACTAGGCCACGAGAGCTCCCTAATATCATCATGTTGTTGTTATAGATGGAGAAAAGATTGAATCCATCAACGACTTCATCTCACTTAGATCCACAATCAATACACTTGGTACTAACTTTCGGGGGACTCATTACACTGGGAAAGTCCGTAGGAGGGGACCTCTCCACATTATTGAGACGCAATGATGTCAGTTTGAGGACGAAGGTGCACCTGATTCAGGTCTTTCTTTTCATCACTTGCTAGGCATCTTAGACCTGAATAATGTATAAGGATGAGGGAAAAAGAATTGATGCCTTTGAGCTATGATGCTGGAGAAGAGTGTTGAATATCTCATGGCAAGAGAATGAACAGATATATCTAGGAGAAGATATCCAAAGTGCTCCTTGGAGGCAAAGATGATAAAGCTTCGTCTCATATTCTGGCATGGGAGAAGCTATTCCTTGGAGAAAACCATCGTGCTTGGGAAGGTGGAGGGATGGTGAAGAAGGAAAAGATCCTCAACCAGGTAGATTGACACAGGGACTGCTTGAAAATGTCAGAAAGTGTGAGGATGCCATAGGATAAGTAAGGTTCTGATCTGTCATTCATAGGGTTGCTATGGGTTGTACTTGATTCAATAGCACCTAAGAACAACAACATCTGATGTTGTTTAGCAGAAAAAACCAAACTAGTTGTTGTCAACTCAGCTTTGACACTGGGTGAGCCCATGTGTGTCAGAATGGACTTGAGCTCCACAGGGCCACCCCACTTCCCTACATGGTTTTGAGTTGCTGGTGTTTAGGTTGCCACGTCTTTCTTCTGCGGTGCCTCAGGGCGGATGCAAACCTCTGGCCTTTCAATTAACAGACAAGTGTGTTGATATTTGCAGCACTCAGGGACTCCATCCGAAGCTGTGAGTCTCCTGCTCATTTTCTTTTCCCATTAAAGGGAATCTAGCACGTTGCATGAATGCAATAGTTTGAGTATTGTTGGCTTAACAAAAAGAGAACTCAGGACATATAAAAATCTGAGAAGTGACACAGACAAAAAGAGAACTCAGGACATATAAAAATCTGAGAAGTGACACAATCCCAGAGTCAGGCGAGGACTCAGGAACGGAGAACCAACAAAACCTAGCAATGTGTCTGCAGTCCCTGGAGGACAGGGTGAGGCAATGCCTGTGAGGTCAGCAAAAGCTGAAAACATAAGCAATTACAGGGAAGCTGCTGTCGGTCAGCAAAAGCTGAAAACATAAGCAATTACAGGGAAGCTGCTGTCGATAGAGAAGACAGAAAAGGAGGTTTCCAGACAGGCTATCCACTGCAGGCTGGCTTGGGTTTTTCACCTCATCTATGTTAGGGGCTTCATTATTTAAAAACAAAGCACACAGCACACCACCTTTCCTATATTGGCAAATTTTCATTTGCTGTTATGGGATACAGTGAGTCATCCAGAGTTCGCTCTCTGTGCCCTCAGTAGGCTGACGGGAAGCAAAGCAAGTCTAGAAATAAGATGCAATCATGACTTCAGTAAGGCGAGCCTCTGCTTAGATGGGTCTTACTGTTGCTGTGTGCTATCAAGTTGGACTTGACTCCTAGCTGACCCTCCAGTTTTCAAAGGCTGTGAATTACATGGAAGGAGACTGCCCATCTTTCTCCCATAGAGAAGTTAGTGGGTTTGAACTGGCTGCCTTTAGGTTGGCAGCACAACTCCTTATTCACGAGGTTATCAGAGCTCCCTAGCCAAGTCTTGTCGTTGTTGCTGTTGTTGTTGTGTACCATCGAGTCAGAACCAACCCACAGCTGACCCTCCAGCAGGGTTTCAGAGGCGGTTAATCACAGGAGAAAGGATTGCCCATCATTCTCCCACGGAGCAGCTGATGGAATCGAACTGTGTGCCTTCAGGATTGCAGTGCAGATTCTCACCAGTAGGCCACCAGAACCAAGTCTTAGGCTGGTGCAAAAGGAACACTAAAGCATGATTCTCAAAGTCTGATCTCCTTCTGGTAGAACTAAGATCATACTGAGAGGTCAACCCACTATAAACCAAAAACAGATGCACAGCCATTGAGTTGGACAGACTTCTATGTCTCTGCAGGCTTCCTAAGGACTTTATTGAACCGTGTTTTAAGTTTTGGGCTGTTGATTGAAAGGTCAACGCTTTGAATCCACCAGCTGTTCCAAAGGAGAAGAGGAGGCAGCCTTCTCCCATAAAGACGCACAGCCTTGGAAACATGGAGAGCTGCTTTGAGTCAGAAACCACTCAGTGACAGTGGGGGCTTGGCTTCACTTTTTGGAACAGACAGCCTCCTCCAGCAGAGCAGCTGATGGGTTCCAACTACTGACCTTTCTGTGGTCACAGTCAGTTTCTTTAATCACTGCACGATCAGGGCTCGGGCAATGTAGAAGGAACAGCAGCCTGATGATGCTGGAGGATGAACTGAAGAAGGTCAGGAGGGGTGTTGATCCTTGCAATAGAACACAGCGCATTTCTCATCCTCTCTGCCTGAGGGAAGGCCACAATCCAGGGCTGTGAGGTGGGGAAGGAGCTGGAACTCTGGAAGAAAAGAACCAATCTTCTGGCCATAAGAATCAGAGGGTGGAGTTGAAAGCAGCCTCAGCCACTGTGAAGCGAGGGAGGATCCTGGGGAGGGGAGGAGAGACGCCACGCCTCCAAGTCCGAGTATCAGCTCTGGCTGTCTACGTGGGGAGACTCTGGTCAAGGATCTGGCTCAGGACCCACCAGCGTTTCACACCAGCATACAGAGGGCTGGCTGGCACATGTCAGAACTGACCTGGCAGGAGCTCTGGTGGTACAGTTTGGAGGGAGTTGAGTTGTTACCTCAAAGGCGGCACCTTTCTGGTAGCTTCTCCGCTGGAGAAAGATGGAACATCTCCTGTGTAATTTATTGTTGTTGCTGCTATGTGCCATTGAGTCGCCTGTGACTCATAGTGACCCTGTATACAACAGTTCTGAAGCTTGCCCTGTCCTGAGCCAGTCTCACTGACTTCGACACACCTACCCCCATTACCCCAGTTACCATATATCAATCCATCTCATTCAGTCTTCCTCTCCTATGCTGTCCCTCCACGCTTCTGAGCATGAAGTTTGTCTCCAAAGACTGGTCCCTCCAAGCCATGAGCCCAAAGTACGTAAGACAGAGCTGCACAATCCTTGCCTCCAAGGAGAAATTTGGTTTCACCCTCTCCAAGACAGACTTGTTTTCTTGGCGGGCCATGGTATGTTCAACACTCTTCTTCAGCACCACAACTCAAAAGCATCAAATCTTCTTCTGTCATCCTTAGTCATTGGCCAGTCCTCTAAAGCACAGCAAGTGATTGCAAAGACTATGGCCTGGATCAGGCGCACCTTAGCCTCTAGACTGACACTGTTGCTTCCAGCCTCTGCAAACCCACTAGAGGGTCGGCTATGTGTTGGTTATAGCTCATAGCAAGTAGAATTGAGAACAACTGTCTAAGAATAAAAGACTTGAACTGAGATTTCAACTACTGCCCAGTGTTGAGTTCAACCAAATTAATTGCCAATATTTTGCCACTGGATTCCAGCTCATGCTAATAGAAGGCATATTAGAAGCACCCACAGCACACCCAACAGTGCCATCTTTACGGGATCAGACAGCCCCCTCTTTAACCTGTGCAATTGGCTGTTGGATTAGAAACGCTTTTCTTTCCATTAGCAGCTAAGTGCTTAATCATTGTGACACCACGGCCCCTTTCCCTGTTAATTGCTGTTGTGTACCATCAGAATTGACCCATAGCGGACCTTCCAGCAAGTTTTCAGATGCAATAAATAAGATTACCCCTTGGTGCAACCACTGTGGAAGGCGGTGTGGCACTTTCTCAAAAAGTTGCAAATAGAGATACCATTCGACCCAGCAAATCCACTACTGGGAATATACCCCAAACAAATATACCATAACTGACATCCAAGCAGATGTATGCACACCCATATTTATCACGGCTTTGTTCACAATAGCAAAAGTTGGAAACTACCGAAATGCCCATCAGCAAATGAATGGATAGAGAAGCTGTGGTGTATTCACAGCATGGAATACTATGCTGCATTGAAAAACAAGGACCTCTTGCAATATTATTCAAAATGGGTGACCCTGGAGGACATTATGCTGAGTGAAATATCTCAGTCACAAAAGGACAAATACTGCATGGTACCAATGTTGTAAAACAGGACTGACATCCGGGTTGGGGGGAGACTGAGAAAGATGGGATAACAATGTAAACTGCACTGAAACAGATGAGGAAGAAAACTGTTTAAAAGGGATATGTGATTAGGTATATTTGTCATGATAGGAGTCTAGAGCAAAGGCTACGTGGTGGAGTGGACCTGTGGGAGGGATTGTATAACAATGAAAGAATATTTCTTTTACTTTTCCAAGAGCGTAGTGTACTAGGGGAGAGGGCTGGGAAGGGAGAAAGTGCCACAATGAATGAATGGAAATCCAAAGTCTCTGTAAATTTTTGCTGAAATTAATATTAATTTTTTATAAAAAAAAAAAGATTACCCGTTTCTCCCACAGAGCTGCTGATAGATTCAAACCACGTATCTTTAAGTTGGCAGCACAAGTCCTTACCACTAAGCCACCAGATCTCCCTTTACTGTTACTAGACAAACATAAATGTAAATGTAAACGTAATACATGTTAAAGTTTTTCTCAGAAGAAGTACAGCCAGGATGCTCCTTAGAAGCAATAACAGTGAGAATTCACCTCACGTGCTGTGGACATGCCATGAGGAGGGACCAGACTCTGGAGGACATCAGATTTGGTAGATAGAGTCAGCAGAACAGGACCTTTGGTGCTGGGGGTTCACGGGATGCCTGCAACAATGAAGGAAAATGTAGCAATAGTGGTGAAGATGGTGTAGGACCAGGCTGTGCTTCATTCTGGGGAACCCAGAGCTGCTATGAGTTGTAATAGACTTGACAGCACAGAATCACAACAATAACACAGATCTTTTGGGCAGTTCACTGCCCTGTGCCCTGCAGCTGACTATATTATTTTTTTTTTTTAATTTATTAATTTCTAGGGAGCTCTGGTGGCCTAGTGGCAAGAAGCTACACTACAATCCCAGAGGTATGTGGTTCGAATCCACCAGATGCTCTGCTGGAGAAGGAAGGGCAATCTCCTCCTGTACCAGTCAGATCTGATTTGACGGTACACACAAAAAATAATAATAAAATTAAAAATTAAAAAAAATTTATTCATTTCAATGAAAATTTACAGAGACTTTGGATTTCCATTCAATCATTGTTGCAGTTTTCTCTCATCACAACCCTCCCCCCTAGTACACTACCCTCTTGGAAAAGTAAAAGAAAAATTCTTTCATTGTTTTACAATCGCACCCCCCCAGGTCCACTCCACTATGCAGCAGTCTTCACTCTGGACTCCTGTCATGACAAAAATACCTAATCACAAGTCCCTTTTAAACAGTTTTCTCCCTCATTTGTTTCAATGCAGCCTACATTATTGAACCCATCTTTCTCAGTCTCCCCCCAACCCCAATGTCAGTCCTGTTTTACAACAGTGGTGCCATGCAGTATTTGTCCTTTTGTGACTGAGATAGTTCATTCAGCATAATGTGCTTGAGTCACCCATTTTGAATAATATTGCATGCGTTCCTTGTTTTTCAGTGCAGTGTAGTATTCCATTGTGTGAATATACCACAGCTTCTCTATCCATTCGTTTGCTGATGGGCACTTAGGTTGTTTCCAACTCCTTGCTACTGTGAACAAAGCCGCGATAAACATGGGTGTGCATAGCTGACTATATTCTTGCTTATTTACCTAAGGCCCAATGGCAAAGCAGCAGTGGTGAGGCTGGCTCAGAACCAGGCTGCATTTCGTTCCATTTTTGTAGAGTTGTTGTAAGTCAGAGGCAATTTCATGGCACCTAACAACATCCACAAGTTTGAATAAACACACATTTTCAAGATCTAAGTCTTGAAGAGAGAAGTTAAAAATCTGCTGAAGCCTTCATATTATCAGCAGGATTACACAAAACTGGTTGGCACAGGAAGGTGAAATACTAGTCATTCACGCCTGGTGTCCTGGTCTTGGTATTTAATTGTTTTCATTCCTCTAAGACCTAATTACAAAAACACTCAGAGATGGGAATGAAGAAATAGCTCAGAAAGAACACGGAAACCGGAGTGGGAATAAATATAAATATAAATAAATATAAATATAAATACCGGAGTCGAGTACTTGTTTGGTGCAATCATACCTCCACCCGGGTCATTTTGACAAAATGTCATTCTAATGTGATAATGGTTACCCATGGTGGACAGTGTTTGGTGGAGCTCCCCGATTAAAACAAGCTTGGAAGCAGGAGTGGTGTCCACTTCTGAAATAGCTTGCCTCCAGGAACTCTATAATGATGAAAGTTATACAAGTGTTCAGGTTCTTCACTCCCAGCGTCTCTATGAGTCGTCTATGACTTTGCGGCACTTAACAACAACAACAACAACAACTTTACCAAAGAGGAAGCAGGCCCAGACCTGCCTAGAGAAGACGCATGACAAGGACCCTGCAACCCGCACCCCAGGCTTGGAGAGAGCCCAGCCTCGGTGACTGACTGCCTGCAGACTCTCCTCACAAAGACAGCACTGTGATACAAAACAAAAGTCAGTTTGAGCAAGAAATTAGGACAATTAGAATAAACAATATGCACTTCATTGAAAGCTTTTAAGTCATTAGTGAATAGAAAAATCTTTATCTAAGGATGAAATTGTGAAGTAGGAGAAAATTCTTTGTCCACGACGTTTAAAAACTGCTTGACAATAACTTCGGATTTTCAATATGGAAGGTAATCAAAGGACTTAAAAACCAGGCAGGAAATAGACAAATCCTAAACAGGTTTGTAAAAAGTTTTAGAGAATAGGGATGAAGGCAGCGTGCGTGAATTGGTTTCTGTTGTTATGTGACACCAAGCTAATCATAATTCATAGCTACCCTGGGAAAACCAGATTGAAACCATGTCCCCAGGCCTGTGTCAGCCTCATCATCTCTGAGTTCACCGTTCCAGTCGCTGTGTCAGCCCATCTCAATGAGAGTCTTCCTCTCTGTCCCTGACCTTCCACCTTTCCTAGCAGGTTGTTTTTTTTCCAAGGACTGACGCTGCCTGATAACACGTCCTGATAATACGCGAGACAAAGTCTTACCATCCTTGCCTCTAAGTAGCATCCTGGTTACTGCCTTTAAGACCGACTTGTTTGTTCTTTTGGCAGGCCATGGAACATTCCACACTCCTTGTCAACACCACAATTCAAAGACACCACTTCTTCTCCCATCTTCCTTATTCACTGCCCAACTTTTCACATTTATATGAAACAATTGACAACACCATGGCTTGAGTCAAGGACAGAAATAGGAGCAGAGGTGGAGAAAGAGATAAAAAAAATATATTCAAAAGAGAATGCAATAGTTTTGTGCTGGGCTTTCTATTTTAGAAAGAACAGTGACAAATCAACTTTAATTTTATAACTTAGTTTTCATGTCTGTAGCACTGAAACTTAAAGGTGTACAATGAGCAATTATCCTTCTAATCATCTGGGTCTGAACAGCCATACAGAAATGTCCCTTTCCTTTGTATTTAAAAAAAAAATAGGTATCTACAAGTTGGGTTTATAAGAGGCCACAGCACTGGAACATCATTGCCAGTGTCAGATGGATCTTGACCAAAAGTAGAGAGTATCAGAGGAATGTGTTTCATTGACCACACAAAGGCATTTGACTGCATGGATCACAACAAATTATGGCCTTTGAGAAGAATGGGAATCCCAGAACATGTGATTGTGCTCATGCAAATTCTATACTTGGACTGGGATGTAGTCATCAGAACTGGGTAAGGAAACACTGCATGGTTCAAACTCAGAAAAGGAGTGCATCAGGGACGTGTGCTGTCTCCATACCTATTCAATCTGTATGCAGAACAGATCATTAGAGAGACTGGACTTTATGAGGAGGAATGTGGCATTGGGATTAGAGGAAGACTCATCAACAACCTGTGTTATGCAGATGACACAATCTTGCTTGCTGAAACCGAGGAAGGCCTGAAGCATTTGCTGCAGAGGGTCAAGGACTGTAGTCTGCAGTTATGGATTGAAACGCAACATCAAGAAAATGAAGATTCTCACTGTTGGGCCAATTGGCAGCATCATGGAAGATGGAAAAGAGATTGTTAGCAATTTTAGCTTCCTCAGTTCCACTATCAATCCTCTTGGCACCAGCAGTCAGGAAATAAAAAGGCTAATTGCACTGGGAAACTCTGTTGTCTGGAACCTCTACAGAGTGCTGAAAAGCAAGGATGTCAGTCTCAAGACTAAGGTGTGCCTGACACAGGTCATAGTCTTTGCAGTTACAGTGACCAAGTATGCTTTATGTGAAGAATTTTCCCTTATCAGGTTGTCCTGATATACAAACAAGGCAAGATCAATGTTTTATTTCTCCATTAGCAATTTTTAAATGGATGGGCTGGGGTTCGACGAACCGTCAAGAGCAACCATTCTTACCCTCCACATAACCAACTATGAAAGATCCCATGTTGGAATCTATGATCTTTTTTTTTTTTTTAAAAAAAAATTTCTCTATGATCCTTCTTGGTGCTTTAATTGTCCCATCCTTGGCTGCTTAGAGCTCTGTTGACGCTTCCTTGCTTTCTGACACACTGTCCTGTGGTCGCCAACAGCAATTCTGAGGATGGGGCAGTGTTCCATTCCTCACGTATTAATAGGTCATTAGCATTTTCTCACCTCTGAACAGATCACTGCTTTTGCCCACTTTTCAGATTCTTCTCTAACTTCAGATTTCTTACCTATTTGGCCTACATGAGCCTTTTCAAATACTTTTCCCAGTTGTGCTTTAGTTTGTCCACTCCTCAACCTCTGACCCTGCTCTGCCTTGCTACTGAAAACTCTTATTTTCCCTTATGAACTTTTTCTTTTATTGCTTCTGGATTTCCAGCCATAGACGTATCTCCCTCTCTCAGATCATGAAAGGATTTGCCTGTTTCCTGTTAGCATTTCAAGGGTTTCCTCGTTGCCATTCTGATCCATCTGCATTTTATCTTTATGTTCAGTGTAAAATGTGATGATTGATTCAGTGACGGGGTAAGTGGGGGTGGCTGTGTCACAGACGATGGAATTGGCTCAGAATAGAGCAGCGTTCAGAGCTGCTGGACACAGGGTCACTATGAGTAGGAGTCGACTCAACGGCACATACCACCACCACCACCACGGTGAGAAGGGGATTAAGCTTTATCTTCCATATGGTTAACTGTACTAGTCCCAATGTTGTTGTTGTTGTTGTTATGTGCCGTCGAGTCGCTTGCGACTCATAGCGACCCTATGTACAACAGCCCTAAACTCCGCTCTGTCCTGT
>NW_006399871.1:6534845-6546154 GCF_000299155.1 Elephantulus edwardii
TCTAATTTTCCTACATTTATGGTTCTCACATTCCATGTCCCAATCACCAGTGTCTGCTTACAACTGTTCCTCTTCCTTTGTATTTCCATACTTGAAAACTCAACCTCCTTTGCCATTTCTGTTATCTAAATGTGTTCTGTTGTAATTTTTAAAAAATCTTTTTTCCCCCTCTCCATCAATGAGATGTTAAAAATACTAGTTTCTTGAATTTTCTCTGTTGATGCTGTTACTTGCAATTAAATTCCTTCAACTTACGGTGACTTCATGTGTGAGGACAGGGCAGTGTCTGCCTGGTGCCAGCCTCACAGTCCCTGGGGTGACTGCGCCCACTGTTGCAGGCATTACGTCACTTCTGTTGTAATATCCAGCAGGACCAGCCCCGTTTTCTCTGCTTTCTTCTTAATAACTCTTCTAGCTACCCTTGTTCAACCTCACCTATGACCCAGATACAAGAAAAGCCGCTTGTTTTTTTGGATTTGCTATGTCCCAAGACATTTAAGAAACATTTCCTGCAACATATTCTGAGATCAGCTCTACACAAACGTTTTTGGATAATGTGTTCTGGATGGACAAGGAAGAAATCGGGTAACATATTAGGCAGGCGGTGTTTATGGGCTCAGGACAAGCCGGGGAGGTCACTCCGCTCCCAGGGCAGCCTTCCCTCAGAATCCAGCAGAGATTTACTGAATCCTCACTGGCTCCATGCTATGTTAGTAACAGCTCCAGAGAGACTGGCCTGTACCAAGGACTCAAGAAAAGAAACAACCATCATGTTCACTACCATCACAGTTAAGTTTATTCGGCATAAAGTACATTGTGCATAATTTAGCAAAGATCAAATACTGTAATAGAAAACATTTACTTTCAGGCATTGGAAGATGTACCTGTTGGCTCAATCTTCACACAAGCACAATAAATACACTGTCACCCCAAGTAAAATCGCATTAAAAAATTTTTCTTTTTTAAATCTCATTTTTAAAGAGAGTCTCAAAAACATTTTTCTTTTCAAATGAAACAAAGTCAACTGGTAATGAAAATAAAGCTCCACCAGACAGGCAGCTCCATTTCTCTTCTGGTCGCCTGACACGTCTGTGGCCAAAGAGCCCATGTGGGAAAGCGGACCAGGTGACCTCCTTCCAAGAAGTACCCCCCCAGCCGAATGAAAACTGTCCTTCCCCACCAAGAATAATTTAAGAGATTAGAGACCCTGTCAAAGCAAAACACAGTGTCCCACCCACATTACTTCCACTTCTGATCTGGCTTGAGTCTATCTGGTTGGCTGAGATACTAACTAAAAATGGAAAGCTACTTTTGGTGGTAAGGAAACAAAATTGGAGCACTTCTCGGCTGCGTGTTATTTCTTGCACTAACCTGACGAGGAGAACAAACTCTTCACTGGGAAGAGGTTCATAATGCTTCAGTGGAACGGACCTTTTCTTTTCAAGGGGAGATGTCAAAAAGAAGTCTTTCTGGCAGTTAATCAACAGTGACGCCACCTTTCACGTCCTCAGAAGGACCAACTTCCTACAGGATCCAACAGTCTTAGCTGTTGAGAGCATGGTTTGCTCTAGGTTGACCATCCTTCTTTATATCAATGTCTTTCTCCCAGATATGCAGGAACTAAGCAGAATGTAGCCCAATATGCCTGTGCTGACAGCAGCTCTAGGGGATTTTCTTTTTAGAAGGATCTTCTCAATAGCCAGCTGCCAAGTGGAGTTTATTTTCACAGTCTCAAAGTTTTTATTTATTGTTGTTTTTCGGTTCTGTGAAGTCAGAACTGACTCCTACCTGACTCTCCAGAGGGTTTATAAGGGCTGTAAATCACACTGGAGGCGAATGCTCATCTTTTTCCCAAAGCGGCTGGTGGACCTGAACTACCTCCCTTTGGGCTGGTAGCTCAAGTCCTTATCATTAAGTCATCAGAGCTTTGACTTCTCGATCGTACCTGTGATCAAACAGTCTGATCGAGTGTGATAACTTATGATGGAGTTTTTGTAAGAAAACTTCAAGTAAAATCAGTCTTCTTGACTGTACTTTGTAATGACTTAATATAAAACTCAATAAGACTAAAACTAAGTGACATTTCAGCGCTGCTGCACTAAGATGCACGAGTGCCACCTAGTTTTATATTTTAGTGGTAAAACGGAGATCCAGTGTTAGCACCTGTCTACAAGAGTTAGTAAATGTTAATGAAAATATGACATGACTTGGCTTACTGGAAAGTAAGTCATAACATCCCCTCAGGGAGGTAATCTGGGCTGTTTATTACATCTTGGTTCATGGAAAAGACTAACACTAACAGAGAAATGAAAGGATAGGGTTTTGGTAAAGGCATTTTAGTACTTGAATGAGAAGTACTAATGTCATGTTTCTACAGAGCAGAAGCATATAGCACATAGAGAGTTTTAAGGAAGTATGTTGCTACCAAATGTACGTCAAAGTGGATGACGTTTAAAATGTAATCTGTTTCTGTTAGGCGCCACTGAGTCAGAATCGACTCACAGCAGACACTGCAGCAGGTTTTCAGAGGCTGTAAATCACACAGGAGGAGAATGCCCATCCTTCTCCTGAACGGCAGCAGCTGGTGGCTTTGAACTGTGTGCCTTTGAGTTGGCAGTGTAACTCCTTACCACCAGGCCACCAGAACTCCCTAAAATGTAACCTAGGAGAAAGAGCAGAAGTCATGCTACTGATCGATGCCCTTCCTCTTAACCAGAAACTTTCTCGTCACTACATTTCAAAAGTGGAGCGAAGCATCCTAAACAACGGACAAACTTTTATGTTAAAACACACTGAACTGAGACTAACCATTAGCTATTAGACAGGGTAAAGACATGCGAGGAAAATAAAGTGCATCTTTATGGCACAGAACATAACAGATTCAGAACTCACTGCTCCAGATTCCAAAAGAGACCGCAGGATCAAATGTACCCAGTGTACAGAACAAAGTTAGATTCAAATGAAAAAATCTTTTGGTTGAAAAATTATAATTTTTCAATACATCACAGGGGCAAATAACCTTTTATTTAAAGCTATGAGATTGGAAGACTCCTTTGTGTCATTCTGTAAATTTCACTTCTGGGTGGTGCAAAGGAGCCACTTCTCTAGAAGGCACTAACTGGTTTAAGTGTGCAAGTAAGTTACTTCATGACAAAAACATGTGCAAAGCACAGGCAAGAAGACTGACTGGTTCTTGACTGGTTTCCTCCCTCTTCACCAGACACTCCGAGATATTGCTGAGGAATTCTACCAGCCACAGGCTTCCCGACACGGCCTCCAAGTGCTCAGTCCACTGTGTCACAGATCTCCTTGACCTTCTCGTTGAACTCTTCCGGTTGGTCTGCATACACGTAATGTCCCGCTCCAAGGATGGCCTGGGTGAGGAAAGGCAGTTGGCCAGCCCGTGAGTACAGCATGCAATAAACACAGCGATAGAAGCAAAGACACTAGCAATAAAAGTGGGAGCAGTGTGTTTATTTAACTGAGGTACAACAGAAAGGAATAAGCAACACTGATCTATGAAACAACTTCCATCAGTTAAAGGCTCTGAGATTAAGTAGAAAATGATTGAGTCTTGAATCTTAAAAAAAAGTATTAACACACAAAACCAAAATGACTTAGCACTTTTGTCTAAACTGCAACTAACAGCCAGACCACTGGGGAAACTGATCAGAGTGAGAACGCCCTGTCTGGTGAGAACTAGTTGCCTCCATGGCTGGTCGAGGTTCCTTTGAACCAGTCCCCCTTTCAGCTGGTCCTAGTCCCAAGATACTATGGTTTGAGGGACAGGAAAACCCCTATGAGAGGTGGTTGACTGGATGTACCGGTCAAACCTCACCCCATGACACGTGATGCTCACCAAATCCCTAACTGAGACTCCAGGTGCAGCTCAGAAACCACCTGCAACCTCATCAAGACAAAACCCAACAGCCTCTGTCTACAGCCGAGCTCCCAAGACACCACACACACTTACTATGGTCTTCACATAGGAATGTGGTCGTAACGACTGGATGCTGGTGCCAGAGTTGCCGTCGATGCAGGACCGAGCGCCGAAGATCACCGAAATGGGAATGTCGGCGTGCATTTTGCCAATTCTCTGGAGCATTGGCCTCTTTGCCCAGCCATAAGGAATAGTCATGTTCTTGAAAGCGGACTCCCCACTGAGAGGGAAAGGAGAAGGTCGCGTGAACGGTGTGAGGAAAGGAGACACACCAGCACTCCGCTGGCGATCGAAGTGCACACACTTTTAGCCTTTCTCTCACTCGGGGACCACCGCACCTTTGCTGATGCTCATCTCCCCACTGTACAAGCTGGAGCCGAATGTCACTCCCTTTTCCAGTTACATAATCAGACCCAGTGGCCATGTATGGAAGATGACCACTTCAGTAATGAACGGGAGGGGAAACCTTTACAGTTTTAAACATTAACTGAGTTACTGTGAGGTCTGCTCTGAATCACACTCTCCTAGTTTCTCAATTTGTTTTGCTCTTTACATGATGGGCTGAATCAAAGCATCTTCCTCTGAGATATTCCAAGCTGCCCAGCACCCAGGTAATCCTGCAAGCACCCCAAGATCCAGGAACAGCTCTCTAAGAGCAGCCTGGGTCCCCTAAGATGCACCCTCCTGAACCCTCTGTCTCTATTAAGAACTTTCAGGTACCACACGCATGCCCCTTGTGCCCCCTACTAAAGGACAGCCATCCTGAAGGGCACGCTCTATGATGATCTTGTGATGATTAAACGGCTAACCTGGGAAACACCATGTTGGAGGTCAAAGAGCATGTACTTAATGATTTGCATAACTTTTGCTTTTCTAAGACAACTCCACCTCTACCTCCTAAAAGTGCTGAATAAACATGAGCTCTTCCCCCTGCCCTTAACCTAGCTGACAAATAACCTCTCAGAACCTTCCCTTCCTGAGTTATACCTGTACCTGCATGTAACAAAACTTCTGCTTTTTCCACTCCAAGAGAAGGAGAAAAGTCACAATTCTGCAAACCCTGTGGGGCAGGTTGACTGCACATGAAGTGTCACCGTGAGTTGGGCTGACCCCAGGGCAAGCAACAACAATCGTCTATCATTAAAGTGCTCAGTGGCTTCTTGTGGAGACAACTGTTTCTCACTCTGACTTATTTAAAATTAATACAGAAGGTAACTTCTGCCGCTGTTCACGGCACCTGCAGTGGCAAAATCAATACTATGTGAAGAGACTTGCATTAATTATTTTGCTAGAAAAGCATATTTTTGTGGTCATTTCTACTACTCATATGGTAGTAGGCAGAACTGCAAATTGCCTTGCATGAAGAATTCAGATTTCACCATAAGAAAGGCACCAAACTAGGACTATAAGGCACATTGTGACTGTGAAATATGTCTGGGTGAAGAGCAAAACACTGAGATTATGGGGAGAAAGAACGGTGTTCTTGGGACAGAAAGTGTTCTAAAAGAACTGTTAGAGCAAGTCATTAAAACTGTACAGACCTGATTGATCAGATCTAATGTTACAAAGTATCATTTATTTGAGGACCTCCCTCCCACTCCCCTCTTGGCAGAGAACCTCTAACTTATTTTATTAAAAAGCTACAGTGACACCTCAGTATCTTCCGCAGCCTCAATCTTTTCCTAAACTAGTAGGACTTATTCTTTGTCAAAATGAGAAGAGAGAATTAAAAGACCCAAAACTGAGGGAGGCTGTCTCTGCTTCTGGCCTCTTAGTCTTTCACCCCTGTCCAGTCCTGGGAAGGATGAGGGACCACTTCTAGTTTATAAAGGGTGAGGGGCCACTTCTGATTCATAAAGGGTGAGGGGCCACTTCTGGCCTGTAAAGGGTGAGGGGCCATTTCTGATCTGTAAAGGGTGGTCCATGCTCCAGCTGCACTAGAATCAATGGAAATGAAAGCGCACTGCCACTGAATCGGCTCCGACTCCTAGTGGCCCTGCAGTGAGTGGGGTGGTGAGGCTGTACATCTTAACAGGAGGAGACGACCCATCTTTCTTCAAAGGGACAATTGATGCGTTTGAACAGCAGGAGATACGTGGCCGTCTGATAACAGCACAACACATTACAGTCTCTGCTGCCAGAGCTCCTTTGAGTCATCCGAAGCCTAGTTTAAGAGATGCAGCCCAGAAGTCTGAATGGGCATCTCAGAGTAAGAGCCCAGGAATGGCACTTTCACAGGCTCTCCAGTACCCCAGGCCTCTCGTCTTTATACTATTCCTGATGTTTCCCTTAACAGCTCCAGGGCCTTGGTCATTGAGCATCTTTCTGGCCTTCCACTATCTTTAGGCTCTGCATTCTTTACTGATATCCAGCATCTTCAAGGTGCATGTGTGTGCATGCAGTGTTGCTGTTGTTTTTGTAAATAAACACTTTTGTGTGCACTGTCAAATCGGATCTGACTGGTACAGGAGGAGATTGCCCTTCCTTCTCCAGCAGAGCATCTGGTGGATTTGAACCTCATACCTCTGGGATTGCAGTGTAATTAAACACTTTTGGTTGTTCCTCCTCTCCCTCTGGCTAATCTCTCCTTCCGACCATGGTTCAAATCCATGCAGATCTGCTTCTATTCCTTTCCCTTTGCTGACTCCCCACCCCCACCCCCAAAGCAGTGCATCTGCAAATGTCAAGAGCTGCTCAGTGGAAGAGCACCTTGGAAAATAAACTGGAACGTGCTGTCCCCATCTCTGGTGCACTGGAGGAATTTCATCTGCTTTGGCAAAGGCTCTAAGATAACCTGCAGGCCAGAGCAGTAATGAAATGGAACCATCCTTCTGTTCAATCCAGGGAGCGCTGAGGGTGTAACGAGCACCAAGTGGAGACGTAACCCACGGACGGTGCATCTCTGACAGATCAGATCCTCCAGTGACCCCACGGGAGAAGGACGCACTAGCCTTCCACTGCCGTTTATGCAGCCTCAGAAAGCTGATGGACGGTTCCCACGAGTCGGAACCAACTTGAGGGCAAGGGGTGAGCCGTTTAAGACAGCGCTTCTTTTTGTAAACATTCACACTTAGTTTGAGAAATGTGGCCTTAGTGTGAAGTTATTCTTTACCCCTCATCTCCGATTCTCTCCGAGAGATAACCAGGAACACTGCTTCTTCTATGTATCTGTAACTCTATCAGCAGAACGGAGCTGGCGTGGTCTAGTGGTAAGAAACTGCACTGCAATCCGGAAGGCATGTGGTTCAAATCCACCAGATGTTCTGTAGAAGGATGGCCAATCTTCTCCCGTGTGATTTACTGCCTCTGAAAACTCACTGGAGGGTCAGCTATGGGTTGATTCTGACTTTGTGTCAAACAACAACAACAACAAAAACAACAATGTATCAGGAGAATAAAGTATGTTCTACTTTTTTGAGTCCTATCAGAAGTTAGGTACAATAAAATGTTTTCTATAACGAATTCTCTGAATACTTTATTAAGAAGTCCTAGACACATGTCCTTTTATATTTAATAATAATATCTTCTGGATTATTCATATGTTTCAAAAATTCTAAAACTAAACCTATATGTAGAATTGTAAAGGTACCTTGGAGTCTGGACGTTACAGTGGTAGATGTATTCGGTCACAGTTTCATCTTCAAACATTGACGAATACTTCCGTTTGAAATCAGGTCTTAAACGTTGCACTAAACTTAAACCTATTTAACATGAAAGAAAAACATTTAAGCTTGAAGTTATAATTTATGTGCAGACAATAAAATATAGTTTAGGGCTTACTTGTATAATGAGTGTTATATGCATCATATATATATAAATATATGCCTTGTTGTTGTTGTTAACAACACTTCTCACTTATCTGCTATCTTACTATCTGACATTTTGCATTTACCACTGTGATAAAAAAAATCTATTATCTTACTAATTTGCTTATTAACTAGATATGCCTGGCAGTAATGACAAGCAAGGTTAAGGTAAAGGTTATACTGGCTATGATGTGTCAACTTGGCTGGGTCATGATTCTTAATGTTGTGTCTGTGGATAGTACGTAAAGAGGCGGTCATTCTCCACTCTGGTATCTTTGTGGGCCTCTTCCATCTTCACACAATGCTGATTTCCACACAATGACTTGCCATAGAGGGGAAAAAAGCACAGACATTCAAAACTGCCTTCAAGTTGCCCAAAGGAAAGCTTTAAGTTAGACCTTGAGGGGGTTTATACTGACTTTAATTGCTCAAAACCAAGTATGTTCATTTTCTAAAATCTGTTTTCATAGGAAAATGAATTCTATTAAATATGGTAAGTGAGTAGAGTGACTCACTAATAAAACCAGTTTAATCTGTATTTTCTCCACAATTACAATGCATCAGCATCTACATGGAGTGAACTGGGATTTGTAAATGTTTCTGTGAGAAAATAAATGCTGGGGTTCTGCTTGGGGCACTAGCATCCCTGCTAAGAGTATCCATGGTAACTCCAGGGTCCTACCCCTAAGGTAGGGCTGCCAACTTTGAAGGAGAAAGGTCACCGTCCAGTCAGCACTTGGTCAGTTTTTCTTTCAGCTCCTACCGTTCACTCATTTCTCCTACAAAGTTTTACGAATTACACAGCTCCATCAAGAACGTTCTAATACAGCCGACAGTCTACAATGTCTTCTACCCCAAGTGTTAGCAATACTGGGAGACAGAGGTTACAAAATTGCTTTTAGAGTCCTCCCCTAGGCATCCTCCCTCCCCTACCACTGTCCCCTAAGTTATTTTTCTTTTCAAACTTTGTGTCTCTTACAATTGCTTTGTGATGCAATAAAATCCATTTCTATTTCAGGACTCCCTGAACAAAATGAAATCTCTTAAATCATCAAAGGAATAGGATCAATCACCCAAGAAGGAGTGGCTCCCCTGGGGAGCGGGACGAAAGGTGAGGACAGGGGAAAGTTAGCCTTTATGAAGAGGGAGTGGGGTCATCCATTCAATCTCCTGCTCCTCCCAAGTGCTGCAGCCCCTCCAGTCTATCACCATCTGGGACCACAAGGTGGGAAAATTCCCAGAGTTACAGGGCTGAGGGACAGACGAACTTAAGTCAGAGACTAAACACTAGTACCTCAAACCACGAATGGAAATATAAGTCAGGAGTCTCCAACATATTTGTGGAAAAGAATGACTTTATCTTCCTAAAATAGTGAGATTAAGGGGCAAGGCAGGGATTGGTAAATGGGGTTATTTCTATTTTTCCCCACAGTCAATCAAGAAAGGCCTTATGGGGATAATTATAGGGTTTCACAATCATGGGCAGAGGGAGGGGCAAATAAAGAAAATGGGAAAGATCTGGTGTGAAAAACAATGCACATGAATTTTGTAAGTAAACCAATATAAAAGAAAAAAGTCCTAAAAAAATAAAAAAGAAATCAAGGCCTCGTGCTCCACCAGCTGCACACATTCAACCACCAACTGCTCTCTCACGGTCACCACCAAGTCGGCAAGTTACACTTCTTTCTCACACACTGAGTGAGCTGACGCTGGCTGAAGGGCGCTCTGCTGGCCTGACTTGGTCAGGATCTCCGAAGATGACCAATCAGTATTCCCTTCCTAGACTAATTACTGGTTTTCTCTATGGAAGAGCAGTGAAAAAGCAAGGGTTGGGGGGGGGGGGGTTGGTGTGTGTGTGTGTTGGCTGGTTGATTTTTAAGACTTTGACAAAGGTGGTCTCAGTACACAGATCTCTACTGATAATCTATGAATCTTCTGCTCACCGAAGGGTCCTGCAATTCTGAGCCCAGCTAAAGGGTTAAAGGGGGTCAACACTGCTCCCAAGGCTCTGATCCAAACGGGAATTGGTCTGTCTTGATCAGCAAAGTCAGGTCTCTCAGGAAAACCCCAAGGCTCCACTAAAATGAGATGATTAACCCTGTTGGTGAAAGAACAAAGGTAAGTCTATTTGGCAAAAGCACCCCAAGACCATAAAGAATGTAAAAACATTTGTAAAGAAGAACAGAATAAAGTAAAAACCCTCTCACATTCATAAGAAGACTAGTAACAGAATAGGTTGTCACATTCTTATGTAAAAACTTTGAACAATAGGATAAATTTTGAGCACTACAGTGTAAAAACACTTTATTGTTAACATATCTAAATTTGGGTAATAAAAAAGGCTAAGAAGGCCAAGAGATAACTAAGTATCTATTCATGACAGAAAGAAGATAAGCATGTGTTTGTTGTGTGTAAACCACACTCTGGTCAATGATACAGAAAAATCCAAAGGCTCCAGGTATTTGAAATGAACACTGAGAAACAATGAAAGGTTTTCCTTTTACTCCTTTTTTTTTGTTACCTTACAAAGTTGGTATACACTGTGTTTCACACTATTCTTTATTCACATTGTATTTCATACAATCATTCACATGCATTATGTTTTATAAAAGTAATCACCATTGGACCTCGCCCACCATTAACCTGTCTTTTCACCCAGATCCTTCCCATTTCCTTCTCACCCCTCCATCCACCAAACTATGCAGCCCTGTGGTTTCACCCCTACCCATCCTCAGCCCTCTGCTCCCACCCTTGAGTTCCCATACATGTTTTACTAATTATCCTTCTATTTTTACAATACTGGCCTTATGCTGAGTGAACACAGTCTCGAAGGACAAATACTGCTCAAGTATCTTACTCTTCAGCCGTCAACAATAGTGACTTCTCACACATCAATCCCTTCAGATTAAGGAGTTAGGAAGTAGGTTCAGAAAGATGTGAACTGAACTTTTCACAAACACTAGGTAAATGCAATGTAAGCTGAAAATATAGCACTCTACCCACTGATCTGGGAGGTGGAAATTCATGTCCACAACCTATGAAATTATGATAAGTGGGCATTACTTTGACTGTAGGTTTGACACAAACCTTGAGAACAACAGACCCTGGAGGGAGAGTGTGAAGGGTTCTTGGCCCACACGCAGATCAATCTTTCATCACAGATGGGAATACCATGTAATCTGCTCTATGACACACAGCGGTTGATAACGGAGCAGGAGAGCCCAACTCCTCATTTCCCAACTGCATTATTCTGATTCTGAGAGGTGTCAACCAGCCACCGGGCCAAGGGCTCTCCTAAGAGCTGACTAAGCAATGTAAGACGAGTATGTTAATAAAAGCAGAGCTGACTGACTAGGTCAGTGCTGAGAATACCTGGAATTTCACAGCACTGAAAAGATTTGTTAAAAGGCTCGCGCAAAGCTCATATTCAAAGCTACGCCCAAGTATAGACTAGAACTATGAATCTATGTGGAGATAAATGCCACCTGAGTTTCATCCACTTAACAAGTCTCTTCTCATCTTTCCCTTTGCTCCTTATCTATGTGTTAAAAACCCCCAAATCT